>NC_083401.1:132978834-133279991 GCF_020745735.1 Hemiscyllium ocellatum
GGTGTTATTTTATTTTTAAATAGGCTAATTATGAGAATGACACAAATGGAAATTTTATGCAAATGTTAACCCTGTAGATGAAATAATAATTTTAATCCCTAAGTAGTCTGTAACAGGTTTGGAATATAAAACACCCTTTACAAGGATTATATAATGCTTAGAGGGTTTTACTATTCTTGGATATTTGTGCTTTTCCCTTTGTAAATATATTGTTCAAAATGGAACAGGTCATTCTGCTATAACACGCATTTCATTAATGCAAATTGGCTATATCATGATTGCCAAATTGTGTGCACTGTTTCTAAAGTGTGAGCTTTTTAAACATGTTGATGATGTAATTGTGTTGGCAGTAATGCAATTACATCGTCAACATTTTAAGCAATGTTTCTAACGAGTGATTTTTCTATAATGCGGGATTGCACAAGAATAAAATCATTGTTTTATAGAAGAACTACAAGTACTGCCAATGTATGCAAATGTTATCTCAAAGAACACAAATATATCTCAGTATCATTACTAAATCCCATGGGATATAATCTAATCCACATTTCAAATAATTCTGTTGTGGACCTGTGCACCATGAAGTATTAATTCTCCATGATATCAATATAGATTTAAAAGGCCATTTTTCAAATCCAGTTTCCATCTTGGGAATTAAATTCACAGGTTGGTTCTGAATCCAATTTTACAAAATAAGGATGCAGTCATTACATTTTTCTTCTAGTAAATTGTCAGATGCCATAATATTGTATTCTATAGATGGAATTGTTGTCAAAATTATATATGCAAAATTTATTTTGTTCTCTAGCACCAATAGATTCAGAATTATTTATTGATATGTTTGTGTATTTTATTGTTAGAGGGGGTAGCATGATGGCTCAGTGGTTAGCACTGCTGCCTCACAGCACCATGGACCCAGATTCAATTCTAGCCTCAGGTGACTGTCTGTGTGGAGTTTACACATTCTCCCTGTGTCTGCGTGCACCTCCTCTGGGTGCTCTGGTTTCCTCCCACAATCTAAAGATGTGTAGGATAGATGAATTGGCCATGCTAAATTGACCATAGTGTTCAGGGATGTGTAGGTTCAGTGCATTAGTCAGGGGTAAATGTAGAGTAATAGGGTAAGAGAATGAGTCTGGGTGGCTTACTCTTCGGAGCATTGGTGTGGACTTGGTGGGCTGAAGGGCCTGTTTCCACACTGTAGGGATTCTGTGATTCTAAGATAGGGAGCTGTTGTTCCTCAATTAAAAACTTAGTACAATGGTGACCTCCCCCTGGTGGGGCAGTATCTCAAGTATTTTTGTGTCTTCATAGGTTGTCTATGATTTGCAGGTAAGTGGATAATAACAGTACATCAGTCAGACTTGATGCTGTTCCATGTAAATTGGCAGGAGGGATAATTCAAATAGCTCTTGTATTTGTGTTCGGCAAATTTCATCTCCCTTACAATGGAGATCATTAGGTTAAGGCTCTGCTGAAACTGATGAAATCTCCAAAACAACTTCAATACAATCTGTCACACAGTACAAAATTCTGGTCTTCTGATTGTATTCATTGCTTAGCCATTTGAAATATTACTTCTTAGAGCTCCTCCCATCCAGGTGATGTAAAGTCGCTGCAACTGTTCCATTAAACCTGTTAGTCTAAAAGCAAGGTTTTGGCTGTCCTTCCCATTAATGGTATGGAATTGCAGTCGGAGCAACAAGAAAACCCTGGCCTGGGTTACCTGTCCAGACCTTTCTTAAATTGCACTCATTTAAAACCAATGGAATATACTTGACTCAGCATTGCAATGAGTACTAATTTGCTAAAGCCCACAAGTAGACTAATGCCAATCTAACTATTGAACCTAGGTAGTTTAAAAAGTCCTGGCTGACAATGGAGGAGAGGGAACATCAGAGGGATGATCAATGAGGCAGTATTGTGCATTGATATTGGTGGAGACCTGGAAACATATTGCTGAGGCTTTTAAGTTAGTTAAATATATGGGCTAGAGTGAAAAATAGAAATCGGGCAGATATTTTTAAACAAGTTGTCCAAACATGTCATTACACGCCTCTGGAGTAGGTGGAACTTGAACCCAAGCCCACCTAACACACAGGCAGGGACACTACCACTGTGCCACAAGAGCCCTACTGGAGCAATATATCTTGTGGCGTGGGATCTCCATCAGATGAGAGGTTAAAATAATTGCCAATCTTTTAAAATGCTTATACTTAAGTATTGATGAAAATAGTCAATTCTGTTCAATCTTTTCATCTTGCAATTAAATGAGGCAGGTTTGCTTTAATTGGTCAAAAGTAAAAATAGTCCAACAGGTTTAGTTGGAAGTATGCTCAGCATGCCAAATAGTTACATGACCCCAAGCGTACTTCAGACTTAACCTGTTGACTATGACCTGGTGTTGTGTGATTTTTAACTTTGTCCACCCCAGTCCAACACCGGCACCTCCAGATCCTGATTGGCCAAGGCATTGTTCCAAGAAATATATCAGAGAATGGCCGTCAGTATTTTGTTGATCTCAAGCAGGTGCAGAATGTATATGCTCTGTCACAATGCCTTGCATGTTAACATATATAATTTTCAGTATGCACAAATACACACAATGTGAGCTTGGCTGACAACCCTAAATTAGTTGTCAGTGTAATTCTTCGCAATTTTAGGATTATTTAGCTAATGCTTTCCAATTATAGAATGACATCTAATATTGGATGCTTCATTGTGACTTTTGCAAGTGGACACTACTTGAATATGGTCTATGCCTTGCTTGTAGTGAAAAGCTGAAGGCATATGCTATTTGATATGATCTGCTGTATTTGGGATGTGTGGCCTACCTACCTACCATCATGCCAGCACTGAAATCCACATGCCATTTTACTCGCCTGATGGAACAGTAGAATTTGTTTTGGTTTAATGACAGCTCCTGATTGCAGTGAACATCTCTCGTGCTGCTATTACATAGTAGCAGCATGAAATAGTTAACTTAAGCTGTTTGTTATGATTCCAGCTGATGGTAAGACTAGACAAGTGCAATCCCAGAATGAAACCTGGCTTGATAAATCATGTTGCATGTTTATCGATGGTTACTACAGAAGTTAGACACTGGAACATATTCACATGAGGCTGCAAATTTTCTTGAAGAACATTAGTTCATTGCACAAAAGAAAATGAACAAAGTTATATATATGTGTCAGAAAGATTTTAACACAAACAACAAAACAAAGTTTCAGCACATTACAGACGTTCAATCTCTGGGAAATATCATTTACCTCAACTCTTTAATTTCTATTTTACTGAATCTTTCCAGTTTACTTTCTGCAGATTACTAAGGCAGTTTTACGATTCTTTTCCAAACCTGCTGCCATGAATATTTTTCAATTTGGATGTCTTCAACCTCTTTTCCATTCAGACAATTAGAACACTTCTATAAACTCTCGCAATCTGTGTGCTTCACAGATTAAAAGCCAGTTCTTCCAGGGTGACTGCTACTGCACAACTGACAGCAACATGCTCCTACTCAGAGGAAATTATTTTCCCTTCTAAATCTTCTGAACTGGAACAAGAAACTAACCCAGTGGCATCTGATCTGTTTTAAACTCAACAATATAAATATTCCATCCATTAACACCCTAAGTGTATTGTCAGGCACTTTACTGGATCACATACATTGCCAGAAAGATATCATAAAATCCCTACAGTGCAGAAAGACACCATTTGACCCATAAGTCTGCACCAACCCTCCAAAGAGCCACCCAGACCCAGCCATATCCCCATGTTTTACCACACCTAATCCACTCAGCCTGTAAATCCCTAGTTACTTTGGCCAATCTACCATGGCCAATTCACCTAACCAGCATACCTTTGGATTGTGGGCAGAAACCCACATGGACAAGAGGAAAATGTGAAAACTCCATACAGACTGGAATTGAATTCCAAGGCTGGAATTGAACCCAGGTCCCTGGTGCTGTGAGGTAGCAGTGCTACCCCAATGGATTGTTCAAAATAATGTATTGAGCTTCCAAATCAACTTCACAAAATGGACTATAATCTGCCTAATTCTATTTTAAAATCTAAATCTGAAATGATGTATTACACAGCTTTGATCACAATTCTCCACAAAGAAAAAAATGAAACTGTATCCTGACTGTATTGTTATTCCTCTGTTACATTAATATAGCATATTTACAGTAAATATATATTGCTAGTCCTTTTTGGTCATGGTATTTGGTTACATTCATATCTGCTATTGACAAAGTGCCTGTTTATTATAACATTGCCCTTGCCAGCCACATGAATGATTTTTAGATTATTTAGTTGTAATAGTCAACTCCAATGAAACAGTCTTGAGTTCTTGTTCAGAATCACTTCACAAATACTAAAGGATTGTGGAACAGTCTTTTCACAGTTGCTGGATCATTGTAGACCCAAAAAAGGCTCAATATCTCCTTTTGCACCCATTTAACTGTTGAGAAAATGACCGACCAGCTACTTGGTTCCCATCTCATCTTCTTCGAGTAAAAAAGCACTCAAGCTGATGGTTACTGGCATCAACAGCCAGTTTGAATGGCTTCTCCTAATTTGGAGCTATCATGTAGTTGTTAGCACAGCTTTCAAATTTTCAAAAGTGCTCTGACATTTTTTTTGTCCATTTAAACTCTTACCTTCTGTACATTTGCAAAGGAATCACTACAATGCTAAATTAGTGCCTCTTCCACAGAAATTCACTCCCTAAACTGTTAATGCTCAGTAGCAGTAGTGTGTACCCCACAAGATGCACTGTAGAACTTTACCAAGTCTCCTTAAACAGTATCTCCCAAACTCATGACCACTCCCAACTAGAAGGACAAGGGTAGCAGCTACATAGAAACACCAGCACCCCCACGCTCCCCTCCAAACCACTCACCAGCCTAACTTGGAAATATATCAGAGTTCCTTGAGTGGCAATTGGTCAAAATTCGAGATTGCTCTTTCTAACAGCATTGTGGGTCTATCTACATTACATGGACTACAGTAGTCCTAGAAGGCAGCTCACCACCATCGACAATAAATACTGGCCCAGACATGGAAGCTCATATTTCAAAGATGAATAAAGAAAATTAAAAACAAATTTCATATAAAATCCACTCATGCCAACATATCACAGGATTTTGACTTTGACAAAGTTATGAGGAGCATGGATAGGATAAATAGATAAAGTCTTTTCCCTGGGGAAGGAAAATCCAGAACTAGAGGGCATAGGTTTAGGGTGAGAGGGGAAAGATATAAAAGAGACCTAAGGGGCAACTTTTTCACTCAGAGGGTGGTACGTGTAAGGAATGAGCTGCCAGAGGATGTGGTGGAGGCTGGTACAACTGCAACATTTAAGAGACATTTCGATGGGTATATGAATTTGAAGGGTTTGGAGGGATATGGGCCTGGTGCTGGCAGGTGGGACTAGTTTGGGTTGGGATATCTGGTTGGCATGGATGGGTTGGACCGAAGGGTCTGTTTCCATGCTGTACATCTCTATGACTCTATGACTTAGGCACAGGGAAATCCAAGATCTAAGATTCCTTATTTTAACTTCGTTTAAGTACTACGTGGCCTTATCCTATACTGCAACTGTATTGTGACATTTTTAACCCAAACAGAAGCGAGTTAAAAAGCATTCAGAGTAACATTGGTAGTTGCAGTAACACCTATCTGTACCATTAGCTAAAGATTTCCCTGCAGTAATATAAAATAAAGAACTGCAGATGCCGGAGATCTGAAATAAACAAGGGTATGGCAAGCTTTAGAGCACAGGTTCTTAGTCCTGTTGCTGGAATATAGCCAGGGCCCACGGTATGTAGTACTTTAGACATTTCTTGATATCATATAGAATTAATTAAAATGGCTGAAGCCTTGCATCTATGGTACTGGGGATCGCTGGCAAAGAGATGGATCCACTTGGCACTTTTGGCTGAAGATATTTGTAAATGCTTTCAGTCTTATCTTTTGCGCTGATGAGGATGATTACTGAGCATGGGGATATTTGTGGAGCCTCCCCCTCAGTGATTTGTTGAATTTCCCACCACCATTGATGATTGGATGTGACAAGACTGCAGAGGTTAGATTGATTTGCTGGTCATGGGGTCACTTAATGATGCTTATGCAGGCTAGTATGTTTACCTTCACCAGGTTTATATCTCATTTTTGTTTTAGGTCAAATATAACAAGTCAATTTATTCATACCTATTTCAAAAAGAACAAGCACAATTCTGACTTCAAGACACTTAGTTTTCTTGACTGCTTATTCTAACTAATTTCTGGTCTCAATATTATCCTCTGAAAGACCTATTTTATCACAATAACACAGGTGAACACTCCATCAAAAGGTCTTAGAAGTACTAAAACTTGACAGTTTGAACTTTTGAACTAGAATGACTTCATCTTTAACAATTCTATTAACGTTTTCGCATCAATCATAATGTCTTTAATTATCCTAAGACAGTGCGATGATACTTCTGTAAAGGAGGGAGAAGGAGAAGAGATTTTGAAATGAAACGAACAATGTGGGAAACACTCAGCAAGGCAGGCAGTATCTGTGATGAAGAACAGAGTTAATATTTGAAGTCACCTTTAAAGGTCAGCTTGACCTATAACATAAACTTCGGACCATGTAATTTATAATCAAACATTTGCAGGCAAAGTTGCCTTTCTAGTGGTGGCGGATCAGGTGTAGTTAAGGACTTTGCCACAAGAGGGCAAGGTAGGGCCAACAATACCAGAGCTCCCTGGATGCTAAAAGGAACAGAGAGGAAAATGATGCAGGTGAAGGGTGTGTTCTTCAAAATGTCAGTTAATAATGAGCAAACAATCTGCTAAATATAGAATATTCAGAAAGGAAGAAAAATGGGAAGAAATGCATGGAGAAAGTATGAGAAGGGACTGTCAAATGATATAAAAGGGTATCAAAAGTTTTCTGTACAGGATTTCATTCAGCATAAACACAAACTGTTTGGCCCAAAAGGTTAGTATTTATGCTTCATTCAAGCCTCCTCCCATCTTACATCATCTAAACCTATCATCACAACCCTTTATTTCCTTTAACTTATTGCTCCTCTGACTTCCCTTTAAATGCATCTATATTATTGCAAAGTGGCTCAGTGGTTAGCACTGCTGCCACACAGTGCCAGGGACCCAGGTTCAATTCCAGGCTCGGGCGACTGTCTGAGTGGAGTTTGCACATTCTCCCCGTGTCTGCGTGGGTTTCCTCCGGGTGCTCCAGTTTCGTCCCACAAACCAAAGATGTACAGGGTAGGTGAATTGGCCGTGCTAAACTGCCCATAGTGTTCAGGGATGTGTAGGTTAGGTGTATTAGTCAGGGGTAAATATAGAATAATAGGGTAAGGGAATAGGTCTGGGTGGATTGTACTTCGGATGGTCGATGTGGACTTGTTGAGCCTAATGGCTTGTTTCCACATTGAAGGGATTCTGTGATTCTATGATTATTTCCTTCAGCTATTCTCTGTATTAGGGAAATCCAATCTGCCACTACTCATCAAATAAGGATCTTTCTTCTACATCCCCTATTGGCTTTCCTGGTGACTATTGATGACTTCATCACAGGAGGAAAAATTCTTTCTATATCCACACGATCAATACCTTATTTCATTTTAAACATTTTGGTAAGATCACCCCTCAGCCTTCTTTTTCCAAGCAAACACTGTGGGTGGCACGGTGGCACAGTGGTTAGCACTGCTGCCTCACAGCGCCTGAGACCCAGGTTCAATTCCCGACTCAGGCGATTGACTGTGTGGAGTTTGCAAGTTCTCGCTGTGTCTGCGTGGGTTTCCTCCGGGTGCTCAGGTTTCCTCCCACAATCCAAAGATGTGCGGGTTAGGTGAATTGGCCATGCTAAATTGCCCGTAGTGTTAGGTAAGGGGTAAACGTAGGGGTATGGGTGGGTTGCGCTTCGGTGGGTCGGTGTGGACTTGTTGGGCCGAAGGGCCTGTTTCCACACTGTAAGTAATCTAATCAATCTTTTCTTGATGTGCGTATTTTTCAGTTTTCATTATTATAAATATTGTCTATACATACATACATGAGTGATATATATCTCTACATAACAACATATTCTCAAAACCAGAACAAATCCAATTTAGGCCAATTAACACCTGTCAGTCTACTTTTCGATCATCAGTAAAGTGATGGAAGGTATCATCAATAATGCTATCAAGCAATAACCTACTTAGTGATGCCCGGTTTTGTCTTCTGTCAGGGTCACTCAGCTCCTGACCTCATTACAGTCTTGGTTCAAATATGGACAAAAGAACTGAATTCCAGAGGTGAGGTGGGAGTGCCAGCCCTTGACATCAAGGCCACATTTGACCAAGTATGGCATTGAGCAACCCTAGTAAAACTGGAATCAATGGGTATCGGGCGCAAAATCTTCATTGGGTGAGGTCATACCTGGTACTTAGGAAGGCGGTTGTGGTTCTTGGAGGTCAGTCATCTCAGGTCCAGAACATCTCAGCAGGAGTTCATCAGGGTAGTGTCCTAGGCCCAACCAACTTCAGCTGCTTCGGCAATAACCTTCCCCCCATCATAACATCAGAAGAGGGATGCTTGCTGATGATTGCACAATGTTCAGAACCATTCACAACTCTTTAGATACTGAAACAGTCTATGTTCAAATGCAACAAGATCTGGACAATACCCAGGCTTGGGATGACAAGTGGCAAGTAACATCCATGTCACTAAAATGTCAGGCAAAGACCATCATCAATAAGAGACAATCTAACCACCACTCCTTGACATTCAATGGTGTTACCATCACCAAATCCTCCACTTCCTAGGGGTTACCAATAACCAGAAACTCAACTAGGCTACAAGAGTAGGTCAGAGGCTAGGAATGCTGTAGTGAGTAACTCATGACCTGACTCCCCAAAGCAATCGAGTAAAAGGTGAGGTCTGCAGATGCTGGAGATCAGAGCTGAAAATGTGTTGCTGGTTAAAGCACAGCAGGTTAGGCAGCTGATGAAGGGCTCTGGCCCAAAACGTCGAATTTCCTGTCCCCAAAGCAATCCACCATCTACAAGGCACAAGTCAGTCATGTGACTGACTTGCCTGGATACGTGCATCTCCAACAACACGCAAGAAACTTGACACCAAGAGAAAGTGAGGACTGCAGATGCTGGAGATCAGAGTCGAAAAGTATGGTGCTGGAAAAGCACAGCAGGACAGGCAGCATCCTAGGAGCAGGAGAGTCAATGTTTGGGCATAAATCCTTCATCAGGACAAATCAGTCCACTTGATTGGCACCACATCCACAAACAACCACTTTCTCCACTACCAGAAGTGTGTGCTTTTTACAAGATACACTGTGGAAATTCATCAAAGACCCTCAGACAGCACCTTCTAAACCCATAACCACTTACATCTAGAAGAACAAGGGCAGCAGATATATCCATCTCCAAATTCCTCTCCAAACCACTCACTTGACTTGGAAATATATTGCCATTCCTTCGCTCAAGGTTGCTGGATCAAAATCCTAGAATTCCCTCCCTATTGCTGTTCACGACATTACATGGACTGCAGTAGTTCAAGAATGCACCAGCATCTTCTCATGGTCAATTAGATATGGGCAATAAATGCAGGGCAGCCAGCAATGCCTGCATCTCACAAATGAATTTTAAAAAGTTCCCATGTGCTTTCTGTAGTACGGTGACTGGTATTGCACTCAATTCTCTTAAATGTAGTTTAACCTGCCTTATTCCCTTTTTCAACCGCCAGCTCACATCATCCTGCAATCAAGCAATGGTGAGCAAGCTGCAGATTTTGCCACCATGAACCTTTCTACCTCAGAGCTCCCTTTCCTCATTCCAACCTGCTACTTCTGATTTTCTGCTGTAGACACTCAAGGGCAAGAGGAGCTCCGGGAGAATAAAGGGACAAACAGTTGATGAAGAGGCTCATCATTCAATCTGACATGCAGTCACTGGCTCAAACACTGTCACTATATATTACTGGAGGCTGGTACAGAGTTGAAATAAGTATATAGTGTGCACATGTAGGCTGTACCCAGGCCAGGGATAATGGCAATATCATATGCCATCTCTCTGGAAGGCAGGGTTACAGGTAATGTCTGCTACAGAGAAATCAGATGGGGATCTTGGAGGTATGATATTCTGATGGATACTAAGAGGCTGTGTGCATTGGATAGCCTGCAGACAGCCCTCTCTTGTTAGGAGAAAGTGAGGACTGCAAATGCAGGAGAATCAGGTTGAAAACGTGTTGCGCTGGAAAAGCACGGCAGGTCAGGCAGCATCCGAGGAGCAGGAGAGTCGACATTCCTGTGAAGGACTTATGCCCAAAATGTTGACTCTCTTGCTCCTCGAAGCTGCCTGACATGCGGAGCTCTTCCAGCGCCACTCCTTTTGAGCCCTCTCTTATTGTTAAAGAGAATGGAGGATGCACAAGGACACCCAGATTCCTCTGATCTGAAGCGATTTGAAGTTTCGCTCCATTTAGAAAATAAGTTGCCTTTTTAAACTTCCAAAAAGCTCCACCTGTCAAGCTTTCATCCAGTCTCCTAATTGTTCATAACCATTTGTACATGTTTATTTAGAGTCACACAGCATGGAAACTCTTCGGTCCAATCAGTCCATGCCAAACATAATCCCAAACTGAACTAGTCCCACATGATTGCTGCTAGCCCATATCCCTCCAAACCTTTCCTATTCGTGTGCATATCGAAATGTCTTTGAAACATTATAATTGTACACACTTCCACCACTTCCTCAGGAAGTTCACTCCATACACGAACCACCCTCACTGTAAACATTTGCCCTCATGTATTTCTTATTTATTATTTCTTCATTGCAAGTGGCTGTATTCAAGTGGTTGGACTACATACTGAGTGTTCTCTGAGTTCTTCTACCAAATTTTGTTGCATTCATTTTATGTGCCCAGTGGGATGTTTAACCCCAATATTTCATAATATTGCGAAATACGTTAAGCATGATTTAGCAGTAATTGAGTATGTTGCAAATAAAATTTTGTCAGCTCTGCTTGTGACAGCAGGTCTGCTGTGATTTTGAAAGATAAATGACAATCTACGGTCCCTGAGTCAGATTGAGAGGTAACCCTTTTTTGACAGGAGAAATAAGACAAAGTAGATGAAACAAATAAAAGCCAGGACTGATAAGCTAATTCCTGTCACAATGATGCAGACAATTGGTTGTATTGTCAGCAAACATTTTTTAAAGAGCGAACAAAGAGGAGACTTTTGAGGTGCCTAATTTATTTTATGTCTCAGAGATATGTAGAGATAACATAACAGTTTCTATTACTAAGCAGGATCTTTATTCAATGTTTTAAATTGGCCACAGTAAAAACCTCCAGCTTACTTTTACTTTCTCTTTCTCAGTAACCATGCTCAACTGTGATCATAAAGCACAGAGCTAAGCCAAAAGACACATTTGATCAAACACTGAACAATTGAGCTGCACTCTTTAGCCTTGGAAAGTTAGAGACCTTATTTTAAATTGAGCTATCATGAACAACTGGAATAACTCTTCAGAGGTCAGTGTCCCACCACCAATCACCTGTTAATCACAAATGCATAGCCTTTGACAAGAGCACTGCCTCTCACTGAGACAGGCATCTGGGGACTCAGTATCTTTGACATTCATCCTTTTATGTCAGTCAGGTCTCCCTGCTTGCACCGGGTTAAAAGCCCCAGTCGGGAACTCATATTCTGAAGTCCAGCTGACTGACCTCGCTACAATTACTACACCAACAAACAGATGTACATTTAGTCAATCGTGGGGCTTAGGGTGTAGTTTTCTGCAAGATTAGAACCTGTCTTTGGGATATGAAGCAAAAACAGAAATTTCTGTATAACCCAGCAGGTCTAGTAGCACCTGAGGAGGAAGAGAGTTGACATTTTGGGCTTAACCCTGCATCATGAGTCCAGAAGTCTTTTGACAAAGCCCCATTCAGTAGCTTAGTAAACAAACTCTAAAATGCACGCAGTTGAGGAAAATGGATTGAGGATTAATTAGTAGATAAGAAGCCAGAGAATAGGAGTAATGCCTTCATTCTCAGGTTGGCAGGTACCAGAGGATTAATACTTGGGTCCCAGCTGTTAACAATCTATATCAATGATTTGGAATTGAGGGAAAATTGTAGTATTTCCAAGTTTGTAAATAATCTTAAAACTTGGTGCAAATGTTAGTTGTGAGGAGGCTGAAAGAAGCTTCAAGCGATTTAGACAAGCTTAGTGAGTGAAATATAATGTGTTTAATAATGAGGTTATCCACTTTGGTAGGATGAACAAAGATGTAAACTATTTCTTAAATGGTGAAACATTGGAAAGTTTTGATATTCAACGGCACTTTTGGTGCCTTTGTTTATAAGTTATTGAATGCTGGCATGCTGGGCAAGTAACTTGAAAAACAAATTATATGTTACACTTTAACACGAGAATTTGTGTAGAGTAGCAAAGAAGCCTTGCTTCAATTATATAGAATGTTGGTAAAGCAGCGCCCGGTATATTGTGCACAGTTCTGATTCCCTTGCCTAAGGATGGATGTACTTGCTATAGAGGGATTGCAATAGAGATTCACCAGACTAATTCCTGGGACTGGACTATGGAGAGACTGACAAGACTCACCTGTATTCTCTGGAGTTTAGAAGAATGAGAGGCAATCTCATAGAAACTCATAAAAGTTTTAAAGGGATTGATAGGTTAGATATAAGAAGGGTGTTTCAACTGGTGTGGGATCTAGACCAGGGACATATTCTCAGAATAAAGGGTAAGCCATTTTAGAATGAGATGAGGAGAAATCTGTTCAGTCAGAGGGTGGAAGGTCTTTGTAATTCTCTACCCCAGAAGACTGGAGGCTGTCATTAAGTGAGTTTGAGACAGAGATTCATAGAGTTCTAGTTTACTGATTATATCAATGGATATAAGGTAGCATGGGAATATCGCATTAAAATAACTGATGAGCCATAGTCTAGAATGATAGAGAGTGCTTAAGGGGCTGAATGGCCTACTCCTGTACCTTTGTTCCTACAGATTATAAATGAAATGGTGGGAATTGAAAAAATCATGTGCCTATTATCCTTTGGAAAATGATGAGATAGCCATTCACACAAACTCCAAAGATAAAGACATTTTTCAAGATGGTGGCTCAATAATCTTTTCTCTCAAGGATGATGTCATGGTACATGAGCTTCCAAAAGAAATAGTCACACTTGAAATCTTCAATATCCATTTTTAGATTATGTCAGTTGAAAAATTTTCTTTATCACAGCAACTATTTTAACAAATCATGTCAGGTTAAATTAGTGCTTTCCCTGTAAATGTTGGCAGAATACAAATATTAGTCTACGACATTAACACAAGTAAGTGGAAGCAGAAACCAAACTGACCCTCTTAAGATGTACAAGAGTCACCAAATGTATCATGATAAAAATGAAAAACTGATAGCCTTGATATAAATAATTTTGAAAGCTTGAAACAGTCACTTCATAGCTGCGGAAATGTTTGCTAGTTTTTGCTGAAATTGATTTCCAATAATTCTCAATATTTTGCTTGATATATGACTTTCTAAATTGAACATGTTTAATAATAATCTAACATGGCTGCTTAACCATTTTTGGAGGACTTATGCACATTTTTACTTAGCATATAATGACTGCCAGCAAAAGTAGAACGACTATATGAAATACTTATGTTCATTGTCATTCATTATTTGCTGTTTGTTGTCTCAATGGTGCTGTTAACATTGTCTTGTTCCTTCTCTGGCTTCCTATTATATGGCTGTAATTGATTAAATGGAGTGTAATTATACTGTACAAAATTTCTTCATAAGTCAATCATTTTATAGTTGAGGAAAGCAAGTATAATGTTGTTACAAGATATCAGTTGAAGAGTATTCTATTTTGAATGCTTCCAGTACATAAGCATGAACACTTAGGAGCAAAACGCATATCTTAAAGACAAGTTACTGTCGTAACCCCTATAATTAAATATGATTGAGACGATTCATATAACTGTTTCAGACTTCTCCGTAGCACATTCATCAATCTCTGTCATGAAGAATCCCATCTAAATTATGGTTTTCAAATTTTTTTATAGATTGTGACAATTACTTTTAAATCTATCACTGTATCCTCTTTGAAGGTTTCCCAGTGCCATGTTTCATGTTGTTTATGGATTTATGCTTCATTCAATCTCTGAATGGCTCTAAAACTCTTCTTTGGACTGTAATAAGTTTGACAAAAAACTGATCAGCAGTTTTTATAACCATTCTGTTACTTATAAATTCAAGTTTGCAGTTAACTTAGTCTCATTTATCCACTGTTCTTTAGAGATATTAATAAAGTCTTCCTTAGGTTCTGCTGGAAGCCAAATTCTTCTATTAAAGTTAATATTTTCAAGAATTTTATTAATTCTGAGGTTGAAGTAAATGGCAAGATCTTTCAGTGCACTACCAAACATTTTGGAAATCAAATGTTTCTATTACCCCTTGGTGAATTATAATGTTTTCAGCCATACTCCCAATTTTGTATACAAGTTTATTTACTTGTTCAGCTTCTGATTTACTATCTAATATGAAAACAATTATGTTTTTCCGAGATGTCTAATTCTGTTTTCTATCTAGTCCATCTTTGAAATTGAGTCTCCCTGGTACTAGTATTTCACATACCATATCGTCCTGATGTAATTTTACCTGCAAAGGGCAGGAATCCCAGACTTTAGTTCCAAAAGGTAGGGTAATCTTTCAGAGTAGCAGCAAGGAGCATTAGAGCTGTTATTACAATAAAATAAAAGCATTTTCGGTAAGCACAATATATAATAACACGAGTGAGTATTTTTACAGTGAATTACGCTGGAGAGGTGAAATAAGGAAAAAGTAAATACAGAAACCTCCATTGGAACTTTGTACTAAATTAACCTTGCTTGCCTTTGAGGTTAGTGTAAGCAGGAATTTATGTGAACAATAGTTCATTTTACTAAAACATTCCAGAGAGGCCTTGGAATCAGAGGAGATTTAGAGACGCAAAGTGGCAGATACTGATGAGGAATGGAGTTGAAACAGTGCCAGACTAAATAATCCTTGACTGGATGGACAAGCATTAATGACATTAGTTTATGACCTAAAATACTCATCTGTTTCTTGTGTCTGTATGAAGCAAGTTTGGAATTTGAGTATTGAGATGTTTAAATGTCCAAAACCAAAATGGTATTAAAATACAGCCTTTTTCTGTCTGCCTCCGATATTCAGAGTAGTCCTAGAATATGCACTCCCAGTGTGCATATGAATAAATATTTGAAAACCTGCACTCAGGTCCCCTGTGGTTGATTCTAAGAAGTAACCACAAAATTGGCATTGGTAGTTAAATAGTTAATCTTGAGATTCTTGGATTTGTTGATTGGTTGAAATTCCTTCGTCCTATTTCATTTTGAATTAGCTATCAGCACTAAAAACAACTCTTCCTCTTTTACTTTCACTGTAATGCTGTTTATAATGGCTGTTCTCAAAGTTGTGGCAGTACTTTAGAATGTCCAGCCAATAATATGCACAGACTGGGATTGCAGTTCATTTTAAAATTTGTTTTGCATACTCCTACAGAGTAAAACAGACATGCCTGGTAGAGTTGGCTTTCTGCTAAGAGGGGTGACAGTCAGCACACTCATTGTAGAGTCCTTCGCTGTTTGAAGTTTCCTTGTTAAAAATCACACAACACCAGGTTATAGTCCAACAGGTATAATTGGAAGCACACTAGCTTTCGGAGCGACACTCCTTCATCAGGTGGTACCACCTAATGAAGGAGCGACGCTCCGAAAGCTAGTGTGCTTCCAATTAAACCTGTTGGACTATAACCTGGTATTGTGTGATTTTTAACTTTGTACACCCCAGTCCAACACCGGCATCTCCAAACCATGAAGTTTCCTTGACTCTTTACAGTTGCAACATTCCATTGGTTTCACACAGGATTTTGCCAGACAGTCACTGAATTTACATTTGCACTTTTTCTTTATTCAGCAGCAGTTTTCTTTAAAAAAATACTATTTTGGCATGACAAGTAAAAAAATGTCTGAACATATTATGGGGTTCTGATGCTTGCCATGGCCTTGCCACTCCAAACGTTGTGACAGGCCTGGTGTTGTAAGCTGTTACTGGGTCAGAAGTTTCTTTAAGGACTAAGGTGTTGTAATTCCTCAGCCAAATTCCCATTGACTTAATGACACCAATGCGGTCACTCAAAATAAATTCAAGGATAGCAAAGACTTTATTGATAAGTCCTTTGATTTTAGAAGAGCCGAATGGCTTCCCTCACTTGAACTCATCTTTGTAACATCCATTTCTTTACTTTCAAACAGCGGTTATTGTATTGGAATTGGAAATCCATTTTCTGACTCTTGTTCATTCCTATCATTTTCAAAGATCAATTGTAAGGTTCCCACTCTTGCTGCTGCTTCAGGAAATCAGCTAATTCAACACAAGCCAAAGTTGGAAGTAAGGAACAGTGGAACCCTGAGTCATTAGAAAAGTTGACTTTGCTGATAATTGTGGAAAAGTCAGTGATACAACTTGTCCTGCACTCATAGTAGAATGAGAAAACAGGGCATTTTGGATAATAAAACTGACTTTAGAGAGCAATGCAAATAAAATAGATCATTTTCTAGCTAGAAAACTAAAGATAGAATCCACTTTTAATTATGGATATAGAATATAGAAAGAAATACTTGTTGTTTTATCTATATTTATCTGCTTTGTCCCTCATTTACTTTTGTGCTAAATTGGTTACCATGATAATGTGGTGTTATGTTTTACCAAACTTCACATTCACATTGATTTCGGTGTATAGAGCACATATTTAAAATAACAATCCAATACTTCCTTGACCTTCAAAACCAGGAGGGCAGCATAAATAATGGATAATATCCCTCTCTCTCCCTGTGTCAATGCACACGGATAACTGCACATCCATATGCTGCAGTGCTACAGAGACCCCTAATGTTAATCTAAATTAAGAGTTATACTAAAAACATCACCTGGAATGTACTGTATAATGGAGGCAATTAAAACTAATATGTGGCTAGCTGTCTTGAAAGTACATTTCAATCCTGAAGACTCTTCAAATCACAACTGATGTAATAGTGTCTTCATAAGTCTAATTGTATTCACGATGTGAAAGTGCCAGTGTTGGACTGGGGTGGATAAAGTTAAAAATCACACGACATCAGGTTATAGTCCAACAGGTTTATTGTAGCTACAACTTTAGAATACATTGTGGGTTCGATTTCCTGTGGGAGCTGATGCTTCTAAAGAGTATCTAAATTTATTTATACAGCAAGCACAATTTCTGTAAGATACTCTGTTTATTACTTAGGGATAGCTTGAATTCATGAAATAGTGGTGAAAAAATATTAAGCCTAGGCTAACTGAAGTTATGGATTTACTGATATATAACTTATTAATTCTAGTTCCTATCCGAAGAAGGTGTGTTGAAATTGTGGCAATGATGTGGGGACTGGGGCAGGGAAATGTGAATGCTACCTTTTGAGCAGTTTTACAATAATCTATTCTTAAAATACTGCAAATATATACATAGAATCTTTGGCCAATATTTGGACAGGTCTTAGTCTTTTGACTGCATGAACTAGCTGACAATACAATGATTTGACAAAAAGCTTTCTGAGAGAGGCCATCAGATATTCTCTGGAATATTAATATAAGTGTTAATTCTTCTTTTTAGGCACTGAGTTGTTAATCCATTACAACATGCTGCAACATGATTTAATGGATCATCTTTTTCCAGTCATCAGAGTAATGTTGAATCCTTTCCATGTGAATGCATAATCCATTCACAAAACAATCTCCATTGAATTGTGTCAAAGCAAGTTGATGAACTAATAAGGGAAGAAGCTATGATAAAGTGAGTTATTTTAATAGATTACTTCCAATGTAAAATGAAACTACATGTTACTTCATTTCTTAGCAGAAACTGTTCCTTATTAGTACTGTATGATAACTCAATGATTACGTGACTCTCATAAGCTTTAATCAAGCTAGCAATGTGACATCAATGTTGAGAAATGTATCCAGTATGTGATGGAAGAACATTTATAAATAATTTGTGAGCAATATGGATAATTCATTAACTCAGCAACCTTGACATGTTCTACTGCCACTGCATTATGCATTGAGAGGAACGTCGTGCCAGTTAGATATTTTTAAATGATCAGTATGTACAGTGACTTTTTCACTGTCATTTAATAAATAGTACTCATATTGTTGTGAAGGTTTTAGAATCAAATGTATAGAACTTTAGTTAGAGCATATTTGGAATACTATGTACACTTCTGGTCACCAAACAACAAGAAGAATGTGGATGCTTTGGAGAGGGTACAGAAAAAGTTTACCTGACTGTTACCTGGTTTGGAGAGTATAAAGTATGAGAAGAAATAGGAAAAACTTAGTTCTTTTTCACTTGTCAATGGATGAGGAGCGGCCTGATAGAAGTTTACAAAATTATGGAACTTTCTCAAAAGTCACCTATTCAACCAAAGTCTTGATTTCTCGCAATATAGCTCAACCCCATCACCTCTTCATTAATATTACCTGTGAAAGTCTTGATAGAATGGATAGATTGAGTTTTTCCCCAAGGTAGAAATGTCAATTACTAGGGACTTAGGTTTAAGAAAAAAGAGGGTAAAAGAAATGTGAAAGGTAATTTTTCTACAGAGTATCTGGAATGAGTGTTTGTTAAAGGAGGTGGTGGAGGTGGATACACTAACATCGTTTAAGAGGCACCTTGGCAGATATATGAATTGGTAGGGAATGGAGGGAAATGGACTGCAAAGAGGCAAAAGGTTTCTGGTTTGAAAAGGCATCTTGTGAGGCCCTATTCCTATGCCATACTATTCTTTGTCTCTTGGTATTGATGGAATGTTTGCTTCATCCTTTGTCACCTTCCTAATGGCATGTTATGGGAGTCTGCTAGTGAAAGTACTAAACTGTTTTACAAACCAGTAAAGAGCAATACCCAACCTAATGCCTCCTATAATTCTGTTTATCTTAACACTTTTCTTGTTGACCTTTCATTATCTATATTCAGATATTCTGAAATATCTAAAACATAGTCACTTATGTAACCAAAAGAGTCAAAGCTTTGACAAAGGGTCAGTTAGACTTGAAACGTCAGCCCTTTTCTTTTCTCTCCTTGCAGATGCTGCCAGACCTGCTGAGATTCCAGCATCTGCAGTAATTTGCTTTTATATAGTCACTTATGTCCTGATTTGTACTAATTTTCACTCATTCTCTGAACTACAATGACTCGATATCTCCCATTGTGTTAAATTAAAAATCCTTACTGTCCAATCTGTCTATGACCATGCTTCACTGTTTCCCACCACCTTTCTCCCATCGATTTCCCCTCCAGCAGCTTTTGATCTTCCTCCTCGATCCTTTTGTGCATCCCTACTCCCTTATCAACATTATCAGCAAAATATTTTAAAATCTTGGCCTGACTCTACACAGAAACAATTCTATCTTTCTGTTTCTAGACCTGCCTTCAAGAACTTTCTCAAGTCATCTATTCAACCAAAGTCTTTATTTCTCCCAATATAGCTCAACCCCATCACCTCTTCATTAGTATTTCCTGTGAAATGTCTTGAGGTATTTTTGCATTTAAGGTGTGCTGTAGTTGTAAGTTATTTTTGATAATACAGATCTTGGCAATAATGGCTTGACAATATTTTCCTAAGTATAAAACTTGCCTCTATTTTATTTGATAGGAACCTAGGATTGACATTGGACATTCAGGTAATAAAGTGGTAGTGTCACTTGAATAGTAACCTAGAAATCCCAGCTGATGTTACTAACGGGCAAGTTAGATCCAAGACTGAAAGCTGGCTTTCATATTTTGTTTGGTTTGAACAAGATAGTCTCACACTGAGACAGAAATATGGAACAGACCTGATTTTGTTCTAACAATAAAAGTTTAGTCAGCAAAGGACATGAAGATAACATAGAATAAATCAGTCTATTTAAATATAACACAGACTTAAAGATGATTTCAACGCGCAGTAATGTGTACTCCCGTTAATCCCAAAAAAAAGTTCTTTATGCATCCCAAAACACCCTGTCTATTACCCAGAAGCACTTCTTGTACAGCACACTCAGCAGATAATCCCTTTTTGTAACACCTCGATGCATTTAATTTGACTTGAACTCCCTGTCTGAAATCTGATAGCTTCTTCCTGGAGCTTTCTAAGGAAGTTTGAAGTCCCAATCATCAAAAAGCACCATAAGTTGCCATCTCATTACAAAGAGACAATTGATGATGAGTTAAACTTGAGTAATACCAATGCCACAGGTTAGGGTGAGGTTGAGAAGTTGGGGTCTTAATGGTGACATCATACGGTACTGGAATTGAAAATGTGTTGTCTGTGTCACTTTGCAAAGCAAACCAGAAAGCAAAGCAAATTACTGCGAATACTGGAGATTGTTGGAGAAACTGATCAGGTCTGGCAGCATCTGTGGAGAGAAAACAGAACAATATCTCGAGTCCCGTAATCCTTCAGTTTCTCAGCTAACTAAGTTAACTGACTTCCTGCCCCAGCCACTTGCACATTGGGAAAAAAATCTGTTGATCCACAGAAATGCAATTCATTATTAGTTGCCTTCTGAAATGATCTAGCTAGTCACTGAGTTCAAGGGTAATTAGAAAAAGCAAGAAAAGACTGGCCAATCAGTGACATTCACATCACGTCAATGAATAAAAAATAAGTTTGTTTGCAGATATTTTCCTAATCAACCTATTCAGAGATGGTATTACTCACCTTTGGAGCAAGTGGGACTTGAGCCTGGGATTCACTAGCCCAGAGATAGGGGCACTATCGCTATGCCACAACAGCCCTTTCCTAATCTGCCTGCAAAGAATAATGCCTGATCTGAATCAGCTGTTTGTACAACTACTTTGGTCCATGGTTTTAGTTAATTTTGACCAAATTGCTGGTCAGTTCACTGTTTCACATTGTGTTGTTTTGAAGAACTGCTCTTTTTCGACATAATTCCACTGCCACCTCCCTCTTGTCCAAATGAATTAGTCAGTAATTCAGAGTGTTAATTTATAATTCCTCTTTGGCCATGAGTATAATGTTTAAACATCAGCTTCCTAATAGTGCAGTTAGTGAAACTTTAATCATTTTTATAATCTAAACATGAAATTCAAGTTTTTTTCAGATGCTAAACAATGTTATTAATTTTGTTCTTTAAAAAAAATGAAAAATTGGATAAAGGTGAAGAGACCAAATCTGATCATGGAGTGTCAAATTTGTCATGAAAATACCTCTGACACAGAAAAAAAAATTAACGTGAACAAGTCCATGGAAGCTGATTTTGATGTAGTTACAAAACTATATTAAATCTGTTGAAAGAAGCCATTTTTAGAAAATTCTACCTGTGGATCTTTGGAAAATTCTTTAGATGTCTTAGAAAAAAGAATATCTTCATTCATCTCTATGAAGATGCCTTTTTGGTAAAGGGAAATTAAATTTTACATTGCAAACAGCATTTAGAAGTGCAGAAATTTGAACAGTTTTCAATTTTAGCTTGAGGAATAAAGCAACAATCTTCATAACAACAAAGATTCAACAACAACTTCAATCAACTGAGAATACCACAAGATAACAAAGTGAATGTAGTACAAGAAGATCAAAATCCTAACAATCTGCAAAATCAAGAAAGAATCATTTTCAAGTACCTATCAGAAGTCAAACAATGCAACACCAATGTATCAGTCTTTCCACCTTAACAATTTAAGCTTTCATATCCATTTGAGAGATCAGAAAATTTGCAAATGTAGAAAGCACAATGTCTAAGACTCCAGGCAGCTTTTATTCCTCACTGGGACAGCACACTGGAAATCAACTCCCGCCATTCCTGAAGAAGGGTCACTCAACCCAAAATATTAACTCTGCTGACTCACCACAGATGCTAGCAGACATGTTGAGTTTCTCCAGAAATTTCTATTTTAGTCCTATCATTCCTGGGATTATCACAAATGTTAAATATTTTGTTGCTATCTACTGCACTGACACTACTGAACCAAGCATTTATTAAACTGCAGTTGTGTGATTGCATAAGAAATTGTATAAATTAGTTGTGGAAACAACAATAGATTTAGCTACATTGCATGACTAAATATATTGGCCCCAACAATCCAAGTGTTCATATCTCCAGCACTGAGCAATCAACCTTTAAGTAATTATGGAAACATTTCAAGTACTTGACTGCCTCACGCAGTCAAAAGGTTTGGCACCTGTCTGTTGTATCAGAGAGCAAAGGTGTGAAAGGTTAAAACTCAGATGCACCCAAGGTTCCACCCACTGTGGTAATCTACAGCAAGATGAGGATGATGACAGCATATATATCATCTAATGTCCAACAGTATGGAGAGCTCAAACAGCATGACGAGCACCTGTACAGATTGCTCATACAGCACTGTCCACTAACAGGGCACTATCCACACTGGGTCTGACTCAGGTCTCTGGTTCTCTGTTTAAATGAGCAAACCCATTAAGAGCATATGACATAGGAGCAGAAATTAGGCCATTCAGCCCATCGAGTCTGTTCTGCTATTCATTCATAGCTGATAAGTTTCTCAACTACATTCTCCCTTGTGACCCTTGATCCCGTTGATAATTCTTTGGGCATTCAGGCTAATTCCTACTTTGACTGTTTGTGCCAATCTATAGGCCAGCATGCCTCATCTCTCTTGGTGCACTGGTCTCCAATCTGACATGACCTGAGTAAAGGGAGTAGGAATTACTGCAGCGGGGAATTCTCACCTTGGGGACAACGCTTTATATCATTGGTGAAAGTACTGCATCTTCTTAGGTGAATGAAATATAGTATACCTGAATCCTGATTGTATTCTAAAATTTTTCCAGGATGATAGATATGCTGTCAATTCAAGGATTTGCTTTTTAACAATCTTAACAATCAGCATTATGAGTGTAGCAGTACAGCAAAAATACAGTTGGGTCTACTCTTTCTCAGATTCTGAATTGTAAGCAGCTTTTCAAACTGCACCACAGAATTTGCAGTTAAAGATGGCATCGCCCATTGCACCCCCTTGGGAAATATTTCCCTTTACTGTAAAAGGAGTGTCATTCAGCAGGGAGGACTGGAAGCAGACATCAAAGTAAAGGGGACTGTTCTGATGATTTATATTGTTTAACTAGCTTTTTAACTAGTGTAAGCTTTTTAACTAGTCTTAGCAGTTCAGACACTACACTATTGATTCTGATTATTTTCGTAGACATGAATATGGGGAAACTAAGGATTTGTATCAAAGGAAAACATAAGAGGAAATTTTTCACTGTCTTATCAGAGTAAGGAACATTGCCTCATGTTCAGATTTCTAACAAACATGTGTTCCACTATTTGTATGGTTTCTTGATGAGATATGGGGTCACATTGCTAGAGAAGGCCACCTCTCCCATGTTTGAGGAAGGTGAATTTGTGCAGTCTGGAGGCGTTTGAGTAAAATGTTAAACCACCTTCAGTACTTTCTGTTTCTTTTATTATTTTTTGATCCTGATCTTCATTTTCCCTTGAAGAGTGTTTGGTAACTGGTGAATTGTGCAATATTAATCTCTCTTTCATCACACTGGCATACTGTCTAATTCTCTAGTGCTACTTAGATTTCTCAGCTATGGATAAAAAAAAGTATATGAAGTAAAACCAAAGTTGAATTGTTTACCTCAGTTTTTCTTTATAATAGTTACCTGAGAATGGATAGAAATGTTAAATTAGAACGGTGGTGTTTTCACACAACAACTAATAGGGGCATGTAGTTGCAAATGTTATAATTGAGCTGTTACAATTCAATAGCTGTTTTGAATCAAATAATTTCCTTCTTTTTAAAAGGAAATGGTTGCCCGTTTTTACTTCAGTTTTTATATCATGCCTAGGAACTTCGATCATGGCTACAACATTTTTAAGATTCAGTCCAGTATGTCACTTTAAACATGTCTTTGAACATCTTAAGTAATCCAAAAGGGTGAATCTATAGTTAAATAGTAAGAAATCCAACAATGCAGAAATTGACACAATTCTGATTTTGATTGAAAAAAAACAGTGTAATTTCTGGTGATTAGCAGCACTGCAGGATTGTACAACATGCAATGATATAGGCTGTGTTCTGCATTCAGACTATTGTGACTTAACATACAGCCCAGGTTGGGATTATTCTGAGGGAAAGTACTGAGTTTTACATTGCTGGTGTACCATAGAAAGCTGGTCTAGAGAATATGCCTGGTTACTTTTAAGCAGGTGCCAGTTCTGGAAAGCTTGCCAGCAGTGGAAGTGGCATCATTATATTAGATGCATCAGAATACCCACTCACAACACTGGCAAGTGTTTAGTTTTGATTGGTGGAACTGTTGCTTCCCTTCTATCTGAGTATATTAATGTATGACAGCAGTCAAGACAGCAGCTGGAAAGCAGTTTAAGGGTTTGAGTCTTGGGAATGGCCAGCATTTCATTTCATGTCTGCTGTGTTGTGCTAACGCTTGACTGCTAACTGGTGGTAATGACAATTCCTGTCTGTCTTATCCTGAACTCACATGCTTCATGGTGATCAGAGTACCCGAAGTTGTGAAGAGATTCTTAGTTAACATCTGCTTTTTCATCAATATCGATTGCTCAGATTCAAATGGCACATTATAAAACAGGAATAGAGTAAGCTGTAAGCATGGACAATGTCAAGAACTGAGCACTGGAAGTATTCCATATTTAAATTATTAATAATGTTTGAAAAAAAATCACTTCCAAATTGACCTGCAATCTTTCTTCATAGTCTCAGCCAAATCTCTTTCTTGAATTTAGGACACATTATGCTTTGAATAAAGAGGATTTTGGGTTTCTGAGGAGGAGTGTTAAAGATCATAGAATTCCTACAGTGTGGAAGCAGGCCATTCAGCCCTTTGAGTCCACACTGACCCACCAAAGAACATCCCACTCAGACCCAGCCTGTAACCCTGCAATGGCATTTGCCACCTAACCTGCACATCCTTGACATCTTTGGTTTATGGGAGGAAACTGAAGCACTCAGAGGAAACCCACACAGACATGGGCAGAATGTGCTAACTCCAAGAGTGGAAACCTGGGTCTCTGGCACCGTGAGGCAGCAGTGCTATCCACTGTGTCACCCTGCTGCCTTTTTTTCTTTGTTTTAGTTTAAAAATAAATGCAAAAGTTACATCATGAAGTATTTATACCTTCTTTGAGAGCAAGGTTGCTTGATGTTGAAGTTTTATGGAGCTCAGGCTGATCGTGCAGGCAGGAGGTTTGAATCTGTGTATATTGAAGATGCCGTTGGACTGTTAATGTCAGGGCTATGGCTGACATTTAAGAGTTTATTTCTGCAGAGGAATATCATGAATGAAAGGCCATCAAACCAAATGAGTTAACTGTACAACATTGTGGTGAGTTGCTTTTGATTTTCTTTTGCTGGTGCAGATATGGTTTCTGTTATTAGATGAATTTTGCAATAGAATCATAGAGACATAGAGATGTACAGCACGAAAACAGACACTTCAGTCCAACCCATCCATGCCGATCAGATATCCCAACCCAATCTAGTCCCACCTGCCAGCACCCAGCCTATATCCCTCCAAACCTTTCCACTTCCTCTGGCAGCTCATTCCATACACGTACCACCCTCTGCGTGAAAAAGTTGCCCCTTAGGTCTCTTTTTTATTTTTCCCCTCTCACCCTAAACCTATGCCCTCTAGTTCTGGACTCTGCCACCCCAGGGAAAAGACGTTGTCTATTTATTCTGTCTATGCCCCTCATGATTTATAAACCTCTATAAGGTCACCCCTCATCCTCTGATGCTCCAGGGCAAACAGCACCAGCCTATTCATACTTTGTGAGCTCAAAGAATTTTTTTTTCTTTCTGGAGCTTGAGGAGGTGATAAAACGATCTGGAAACCCGTCATTAGAAAATTAGCTTTAAATAGGTTTAAAGTTGCAGCCCCTCTTGACTTGGCTACGGAGCACAGTAAACAGGAGAGAAAACTATGCACCGAGAGAGGAAGTGGAGCATTCTCAATAGGAAGCCCAACCCAATAAGGGTCTTTCAAGAACCTTTGTCTTCCTTTAACTCTGTCAGGAGCGGTGTGTGAGATGCCGACTTTTATCCGAGGAGGAGATGAGTGAAGTTTGACACCTCCGTCAACCCAACATACTGGCACACAGCAGGGCAAAGACAGCCTTACCAGTGGCTGTAATGATCATTATGATCAAAAGTTTTCACACTGAAGAATCCTTCCAGGCACAAGTAGGCAGCATGAGCAACATCTCAAAGTTTGCAGTGCGTCTCTGCATCAGGGAATGACAGTGGTCATAGGAAGTGAATGCCTTGATCATCTTGTTAACCAGTCAGAAACTGGAGGGGAAAGGATTTTTTTTGTTAGTCTACAGAGATTTGTTATGTTCTTCTCTTTGACATAAATGTACTGTACAGATCTGATCTTTTTATTTAATTTATTGTGGACAAGTTGAGAAAAGGATACTACTTTATGAGAGAAAATGGGGAAGGGGATATTTCAGTTTTAATGCAAGTTACTGCTGCTCATTGTGAGTTGTGTTTATGTTGTTGCTTTATTGAAGCAGTGGGGGAGGATTATTGGACTCATCAGTGCTGTGAATATATGGTCAGTGCGGTTTTATGCAGAGACAACCTGCTTATTGGTTTTTCAAATCAGGACCAGCTTTATGAGTCAAGAATGCTTAGCATAACAACAACTCTCTAATTGGCTGCTGACAGGTGAATAACCAATGTGTGTACAACATAAGGGCAAAAAGCTTCCAGACTGTAAAAAGACAGCATCTTGTTCTCCTTGCAGAGAAGTATCAAAAATTTGGAAGATAGCTAGCTATTCTTGCTCTCCCTTTGTGAGAAGCTGCTGCAGCTATCCACTGACTGAAGACTGAACCACTATTGTGCCAACTACCTGCAATAAAGAACTGAAAGGACTCAGAAAGAGGAGAATTGGAGATCAGGAAGAATCAGAAGAAACAAAAAAGACACTTCATTGAATCCAGTGGGCCGGTGCTATCAAACTGTGTTATCCTAATTTGCTTTGCTCTACACTGAACTTCTAAGTTTATTTGGTTCTCTATGCCTGCCTATGTTGTAAGAGTTTAAGAAGAGCTCGAGTTACAAGTTGATAGTTCATAGTAATTTCTTGTTGAGTATAGCAACCTGACCAGTGTTTTCTGATAACCTGTGTTCATCAGACAGAAACAAAAGTCACACAACACCAGGTTATAGTCCAACAGATTTATTTGAAATCATAAGCTTTTGGAGCACTGCTCCTGCATCAAGTCACTTCAGCTGATGAAGGAGCAGCACTTCAAAAGCTTGTGATTTCAAATAAACCTGTTGGACTATAATCAGATGTCATGTGACTTATGACCCTGTCCACCTTAGTCCAACACTGGCACCTCCACATCATCAGACAGAAAAAGTGAGAACTTTCAGTAATTTGATTATGTCCTTAACTTTTGTGACAATCCCAAGACCAGTGGGACTTGACTATCAGTGCGCTTTTCCAAATGGGTTATGAGTCAAAAGGTGTAGTACTGGAAAAGCACAGCAGGTCAGGCAGCCCCGGCTCAGAGTCTTTTTGACTCTGATTTGCAACATCAGCAGTCCTCACTTTTTCCAAGTGGGTTGTGAGAAGAACAAAGAAGGATTTGTGAAACAATAATATGAGTTCTTTTTTTGAAGGTACAGATAAATTCACTGGAATGTTAAATATGGTTAATTATTGCCTTCCACTGTTGCTTTAGCTTGCCTATCAAATCCTGGGATTTAAAAAACAAATCATGGAATGTGGATGTCAAAGGCTGGACCCAGAATTTATTGTTCATCCCGAGTAGACCTTGAGGTGGTGGTGTTGAGCTGCCTTCTTGAACTGTTACAGTCCATTTGTTATTGGTATGATACTGTCTGGAAGGATTTGACTCTTCAAGGGAACTTGCAGTTTGTGGTTTCCCATATATCTGCTAACCTTGTCCTTCTAGGTGGAAGTGATTATAGGTTTGGGAGGTACTGTCAGAGGAGGCTTGGTGAATTTCTGTAGCGCTTCTTGTAGATAGTACATTTTGTGGCTACTGAGCACTGCTGGTAGAGGGAATGGATACTTGTGAAGGTGGTGACAATTATATGGTCTCTTTATCCTGGAGGTGTCAAGCTTGAATTTTGTGAAACTGCACTTATCCAGACAAGTGGGGAGTATTCCAGCTCATTTCTGACTTGTGTGTTGCAGATGATTGACAAGCTTTGGGTAGTCAGTGGGTGAATTACTTGTTGCAGGATTCCCAGTCTCTGACGTGCTCTTGTTGCTCAGGATTTATATGGCTAATCCAGTTTAGTTTTTAGTCGATAACCCCCAGGATGTCAGTGGATCGTATCCTCATGAGCTAGATTCTGATGTCAGTAGTTTGGGGTATGCTGCCTTAAAAGTGTATGCCATCATATTTCTATGTCCTCCATGGTTTTTTTATTTAAGGAATCATACTATTTACATAGAGTTATAGAGTCTTAGAGATGTACAGCATGGAAACAGACCCTTTGGTCCAACCCGTCCATACAGACCAGATATCCCAACTCAATCTAGTCCTACCTGCCAGCACCCAGCCCATATCCCTCCAAACCCTTCCTATTCATATACCCATCCAAATGCTTTTTAAATGTTGCAATTGTACCAGCCTCCACCACTTCCTCTGGCGGCTCATTCCATACATGTACTGCATGAAAACGTTGCCCCTTAGGTCTCTTTTATAACTTTCCCCTCTCACCCTAAACCTATGCCCTCTAGTTCTGGACTTCCACACCCCAGAGAAAAGACTTTGTCTATTTATCCTATCCATGGCCCTCACAATTTTGTAAACCTCTATAAGGTCACCCCTCAGCCTCCGACGCTCCAGGGAAAACAGCCCTAGCCTATTCAATCTCTCTCTACAGCTCAAATCCTCCAACCCTGGCAACATCCTTGTAAATCTTTTCTGAACCTTTTCATATTTCACAGCCTCTTTCCGATAGGAAGGAGGCCAGAATTGCACGCAATATTCCAACAGAGGCCTAACCAATGTCCTGTACACTTGCAAGATGACCTCCCGACTCCTGTACTAAATACTCTGAACAATAAAAGAAAGCATACCAACTGCCTTCTTCACTATCCTATCTACCTGCGATTCCACTTTTAAGAAGCTCTGAACCTGCACTCCAAGATCTCTTTGTTCAGCAACACTCCCTAGGACCTTACCATTAAGTGTATAAGTTCTACTAAGATACATGTGGAAACAAAAAGAAAAAACAATGTTGTGTCTGAGTGCACTATAACACAGAGCAGCACATTTACAAGCGTCTGAAATGTTTGCTTATCCATCCAGTTTTAGTTATGATGATCTTTCCTTAATTTCTTCAGAATTCAAATTAAGAAAGCTTTATTTGTCACTCGAGCGGAAATGTTCCTTCTAATTTCTCTCCACAGATGCTGCAAGGACTGCTGAGCTTTTCCGGCATTTTCTGTTTTTGTTTCTGATTTACAGCATCTGCAATTCTTTCAGTTTTTACTTGTGTTGTTTCTTCGGGCATGTTTTGGTTGCTTAAGAGTTACTCAGTTTTTCAAGTGGTGGTATTATTCTGATTTGGCATCTTGTTGTATTGTCTTGCAATTTGGTGTTCATAGTTAATTTGATCTTGAGTTTGGATATACACTGACAATTTATGATGTCCTGAAGAACGGTCACTGGAATGAAATGCTGATTCTGCTTTCTCTGCACTGATGCTGCCAGACCTACTGAGTTGCTCTAGAAATTTCTGTTTCTCTTTCAGATTTCCAGCATCCGCAGTTTTTTGCTTTTGCTGATAACTTCTGATGGATTCCAAATTTCAAAAGTTGCATGTTGTATTTGAGCTTTCTGGCAAATATTATGGACGAACATAGGAACAGATATAGGCCATTCAGCCCCTCAAACCCGTTCCACCATTCAATTAGCTGATGGCTGATCTATGGCTTAATTGCCTTTGGCCCGTATGCATTAGTACCTTTGCTTAAGATTTAAAATTAACATCTGATCCAGCATCCACTGCCACTTGTGGAAGAGAGTTCCAAAAACCTACCGCCCTTTGTGTGTAGAAGTGATTCTAACATCTCTCCTGAATGGTCTGGCCTTATTGTTCAGAAATAAGGGTGCACAGATGACCATGAATTCAATTCCAATTGTCATGAAAACCAATCTGATTCACTCATATCATTCAGGGAAGGAAATTGCCATCCTTATACTGTCTGGCCCTCAGGTGACTCCAGACCTAAAGCAATGTCCCTCTGGGCAATTAGGACAACAAATACTGACCTAGCCAGCGATGCCCTCTCCTAAGAATACATTGTTTAAAATTAAGTTTTAACAATTTTGTGGTCATTTCGCAGCTTTTTGCAGGACTTTGTATGTTATGGAACTTATTAATAGCTCTGACAGTTACATCCAGCTTTAAATTGCAGGACAGTTAGTGACCTCTGTCTTAGGTTGTTATGGGTTATTGCTTGGTTGCAATTGTGGTGGTGTTGAGCTGGTTCTATTCTTTCCCAGTTCTAGTTTCAAACTCTGCCAACAAAACAGTAATTTTTGCAGAAAAATAGAGCTGGCTGTTTGAAAGGGTGAGTGAAGCAGTGAAAACTAACTTTTTTATAACCTTTCATTCACTTTAGGCACTGTTAATGAACCGATTGTTTTTTCCAGCCTTGACTGCAATATTTAGTTCCATTACTGTTGAATTCTTCTGTCTGTGGATTCTACGTAAGCGGTTACTAAATCTGTTGTTTATACTCTCTGTTTCTGCACAAATCTCACAGCAGATCCACTTTTGTATTTGAGCTCTCCCAGATTTGAACAATCTTCCCAGGATCTGGTCCCTGCTGTCAAGTGAATTGTAATCTCAAGTCAGCAGGTGCAGTGTATGTTGGATTCCTATAGAGGCTAAAGTGAGGTCTGCAGATGCTGGAGTATCAGAGCTGAAAATGTTTTGCTGGAAAAGCGCAATAGGTCAGGCAGCATCCAAGGAACAGGAAATTCGATGTTTCGGGGATAAGCCCTTCATCAGGAATAAGCCCTTCCTGATGAAGGGCTAATGCCTGAAACGTCGAATTTCCTGTTCTTTGGATGCTGCCTGATCTGCTGCGCTTTTCCAGCAATACATTTTCAGCCCTTCCTATAGAGGCTGTAGAATTGCTTACACCCAGCGAGGTTTTTTGATGGTAGTTTGTCTTTCTAGCTAGCATTTCCATATGCCTTACCTAGCCTGATGTTCCTATGTGATTCTACACTGTGGCTGCAGCATGGTTGGTGAGCAATGACTGATTTTCTTTGGGGGTGAATGCAAATGGCTTTGCAGGATGCCCTCAAACAACTCTGGAACTTGTGGGTGCCCCTTTTGGACTACACCAGTTTGACATGGTTGGTAACAATTTGGTTTTATTGCCTAGTCCATAACATTAAAGGTTGTCAAGTCCTATCCTGTATGTTAATAGTTTAAGTTCAGCTTGGATCTATATTTTAGAATACTGCTTTGCTCAGAAATATAAAACTTGGAATGAGGATTTCATGAGCTCTAGATGCTGGGGTCAGTTGAATCTGTGGGATGCCATCCGCTGTTGGGGTAGAGACGAAAAGGACAAGGAGGCTGTAAAGGGGGTGGAAAGAAGGAGATAGCAGGGAAGGCAGGATAGGAGACTGCCTAGATGGGGGTGAAGGGGTATGAGGGGGTATGGTTGTTGGGGAAGCAATAGGCTGCTAAGGGTGTTGAAAGTGGAAATCCCCAAGGAAATGATAATCAGGCAGCCAAAAGGAGAAGGAGAAAAAGGCTATATGGAGGTTGGATGGGGGATAGCAAGGCAGAATATGCTATTATTTAATACAGTCTGACAAAAATGCCTGAGAACAGATGAAGCTAGGAAACAGATGATCGTTGTAAGTTAATTGAAAGTAATTTGGTGAGCTCTCAACTTGGTGTAATCAATATCTTAGCGTTTTGAGCTGTTTGAGGTGGAATAAGATTCTCACTACTAAAATACATGCCTGGAATCTGTCTAACCAACATTAAATCTGGTGTCTATCAATGGAAGCAGGGGATGGTTAGTTGGTTGTAACTTAAAGATTCAAAACTACACATTATTTTAACCAAAGAATAATTTCGAGAAGATGTCAGTGTGTTAGCTGAATCAGAATCAAAGGTTTCAGGATATGGTATCCCACCCCAGTTTGCTGAATAACAATCTTATGACCAATGGAAACAGTAAGCAATCATGTGGATCCAAGTCATTATCTATCAATGAAGAAACAAAGTATACTCTTGGCTCTTTCACCACTGCACAAAAACAAAAAAGAATCAACATTTTGTTTAAAATTGGAGACTGGTGATTTGACCAAGGAATGACTGACTGAATGAATTAGCTTTATTGTCATATGTACTCAAATTAGTACAATGAAAAGTTTACAGTTGCTACATTACAGCACCATCTTAGGTACAAAGATACCTAGGTACAGATGAACGTTTGGACAAATTGATAATTTTCATTGATAAAATTGATCAAAAATATAGTGTACTAACAGCTAATGAGATGTGGTCAAGTTTGGATAAATTTGGAAAGACTAAATATTGTTACACAGAAGGGTACGTAATGGAATTCCACAGATTACATGCAAAAATGCAAAAATTCTTTTTGGGAATTCCCGATCTGTGTTGACATTTAAATTATTAGACTCTGCCAAAGTACAAATCATGGACATACCTCTAGTTTTGACAGGAGCTAAGTTTGCAGATAAACATATGCTGCTCAAATAAATATCAGAAGTACCAAAAATATTCCTTGGAAAGTGTTCTTTACCAGCCGTGGTCATGGTGCAAATGGTTTCATTGACCTTACGACAGAAAATGGAAAACACAATGTTAACAGATTGGTGAGAACCCCCTAGAGAAAGGACTTAGGTGACAGTACAAAATTGGAATTTTAAATAAGACAAATGAAAACAGGAATTCTTTTGGCAAATTTGTGAAGGGAAGAGAATACTTACAATTAAAGAATGAAATCCAGAAATATGCAAGATGTAGTCAATTGATGTTTCAGGTATGATTCAAAGTAACATTATGCCTATTAACTGCCCCAAACAGTACAATAGAGTATTTGAAGTTAAACAAGAAATGGAAATGTCAGAAGAAAACAATGGAGATGTGGATATAATAGGATGACTAGTGTTGTTCGCAAGCCATTTTACTTCAGTAATGAAGTGCTCATGGTAAAATCTTTCAGTTGTGCAGAATTGGGTAGCAAATGCATGTCTACGGTGTATGATATAGAATCTAGATAAGTACAGAGAAAAATATTGGGAAGGAACAGGTTAATAGTTGAGGGAGAAGAGTTGAAGTTGTTAGGATTGTCTGAATTTCTCTTGCAAAGAACTGGCACAGAGTTAATGGATTGAATTGCCTGTTTCAGTGCTGCCCTACTCTATTCTATAGGACCCAACCTGCATCTCAGAGATGCTTGATAGAAGCTGTCAAGGATTAAAAGGAAGAGGGGGATAAGGAGATGCCTTTACCCCTTCTTCCCCAGGCCCACCAGTGAGTCACGGCTGGAAAAATAGTTAGCTCACACTAGATTAGCTCAAGCTCGATTTTTCCCACTGATTTTTCTCCTGCCCAGCTTTTTCCTCAACCTGTCATAAAGACTTTCCTCGCCTCTATTTGGTACCCCTTGTCATGAGTTGAAAAGCTTATTGAAATTGGTAATAGACATAACTACAACAGGCTTTGACACTGGTGTACTGCATTGAGAAAATATAGTATGATGATTACTTTCTAACTCTGAACAGTGCTCAACAAGAATGTGCATTACTGCAACAGGATCCTACCATGAGTGTAAACTAAAAAAAATAACCTATTGGAATTCAAACTTTCATATCAGCGACTAGTAGTTAGGCTTTTTTTTCTTTGAATATAGGAACCATAATAAACAAGAAAGGAAGGAATAGGAACTATAATAAACACATATGAAGAAATAAGAAGCATAACAAACACATAGGAAGAAAGAATAGCTACTTAAATCATTCTAAGTGGTTCTGCAGTCATCACAAATTCCCCTGTCAATACTCTGGTCACAAATTAAGTCCTTTTAATCCATCATCACTTTACAAACTTTGCTGACTCCCCATTCCTCAACTTAATTATTCTAAAACATTAGCGTTCAGTAAAATTCCTCTGTTCAATCAGTGTTTAATTTATATCAGATACCAGGAGTTGCAACTTTACATCATGCTTTCTTGTAAATTTCTGGAACAGGCACACATTTTTATTTGAGTGTGTTTTATTTGTTTATGCAGCTGCTTAGCTTACCATTTTCATTTTATACTGTCTTCCACTGCCCTTTGTTCACTCAGTTTACCACTGAAACCCATTTTGTATTTTCATTAACATCAGGCCACAAACATCAATATCCCTCTGAGCTTCACTCTACACTAACCCAAATCATACAGCATTCACCTGCTTGTTACTGGTAACTGCAAAGATTAAAGGTTTTTGGAGCAAACATAACAGGATGATATGAATTCTGATGAATAAGATTATCCCACTGACACCATCCTGACTCCAGGCTAGATGAAACTTCCATGAACTCCAAAAGCAAAGGATTGGAAAGTTGGTATTCCCAGGTCCTGATCCATTTCCTATCTCTGTCACTCCTTCCCTTTTGTTTATCCTAGAACTACATCCAAAGTAAGTCATTTTTTTTACAGTGTTATTTAAAATTTATAAACATTTTCTAAAATATGTAAAAGGGCTACAAGGTGAATGAGTGAGCTGACCATTGTTGGTCAGGAGACCAGTCAAGTGGAGAGACCAAATAGGAATGTATTGGTAGTAGTAGACCATGTGGTCAGAGGGATTGACAGCATAAATCCAGATGGTTAGATTGCCTGCCTACTGTCAACTTTCAGGAAAACTGCTCAGCTCTGGAAAGGAGCTTATAGTGGGAGAGGGTGCAACTGGTCATTGTGGTCAATGTACATATCAATGATGTACAATGGAGAAAGGGGTTCTATATAATCAAAATGAGTGATCAGACATCGAATTAAGAAACAGAACTTCAAAGATTGTAATCTCTGGATTATTACCTGAGCCATTTGCAAATTGGCATATAGAAAATCAAATTAGAAAGATAGATACATGGCTGAAACACTGTAGTGGGTGTGGGAAGAAGTGGGTTCTGATTCATGGGGCACTGACACCAGAAGTAGGGATAGTGATGGAGGGATGGTCTGCAGCTAATATATTGGGTCTGACCTTCTTACAAGCTGCACTTCTAAAAATGTAAAATGATTTGAAACTAAATAGTGGAGGCAAGGGATCAAAATGGAGAAGACAAGGCAAAAGAGAAAAGTACTAAGACAGGAAATGATAGACTATAGCAGGAAAATGTAGACAGAACAAACCTATGTATAAATTAACAGATGAGGCTGGAGGTTTCAAAAATGATGAGAAGATAAACTAAAGATTGTACCTGAATCATTTGAAGCAAAACAGTTAAACTGACTGTGCAAATAGAAATAATAAACACAATCTGGTTGCCATTATCAACATGGCAGTAGGATGATATGGATTTGGTACCTGAGTACTTAAGGATACAGGCCACTTCTGATGAATAGGAAACTAGGAAAGTGTGGAGGAATGGCTCTGTAAGTTAATGATGGTAGTAGCACAAGAGAGTGGGATGACCTCAGCTCAGGTAACCAAGATTTAGCAACAGTTTGGGTCGAGATGAAAAATGATAAAGGAAGAAATTCATGTATGTAGTAATGTAGAAGCCCCTCACAGTAATCACATGGTAGCTTCTAAAATGAAGGAAGAAATAATGGCGGCTCATCAGAAAAGCATGGTGATAATCATGATATATTTTAATCTCCATAAAGACTGGAAAAGTCAGATGGACAAAAATAGTGTTGATGAGGAATTCATAGAATGTGTTTGGTAGAGTTTCTTGTAAAAGCATGTTCTGGGTCTAACCAGTGAGCAGGCTATACTACTTTTGGAATTTATTCTGAGATAGAGTTAATTAATGATCTCATAGTGAAAGCACACTTAGGTAGCAGAACCAGTAATGTATTTGAAGTTTACATTCATATTGAGGGAGGGAGGTCTGGGTCTGAGGCTGTTTAAGGAAAAACAATTATGAGGCATGAAAGCAGTGAATTGGCAAAATAGATTGAAGGATATTGGCAAAGAAATGTGACATGGATGCATACTGATGTAGTGGTAGAAATTTAATGGGCTATTTCAGAATACACACATTACAGAGAATCAGCAAAGTTGAAGAGAGAGGTGCTCTGTCCATGGCTAACTAGGAGAGTTAAAGATAGCTCAAACTTAAAGAAATAACACATAATTGTGCAGAGACAGGTGGAAGGACCAAAGATTCAACAGGACATATAAACCAGCCAAGAATGGGTTATAAACAAATAGAGTATGAGAGAAAGCTAGCCAAAAATAGGTAGTGTTTGTACAGTTACATAAAAAAAACCTATCAAAATAAGCTTTGGATCTATAGAAAATAAGTCTGCAGGTGTGATAATGGAAGTAAAGAGATGGCAGATTTTCCTATCTTCACTATACAGGATACAATGAATATCCCAGAAACAGTGAGGAACTCAGGAAATGGAAGAGAGGGAGCAACTTGGGGATTTTACAATCATTACAGAAGTTGCACTGAATAAATTGTTGGAGCTGTGGGCTGATAAATACTCAGGTCCTGATTGTCTACATCCTCAGGTTAATGGATTTGGGTGTTCTAGTGCATGAATCTAGAAAGGCTAGTTTGTAGGAATGCAAGTAATTAGGAAAGCTAAGAGGATGTTATAAATCATTGTGAGGAGAATTGAATGCAAGGCACTGATGAGATCACATCTGAAGTATTGTGTACAGTATTGACTATCTTATTTAAGGAAAGCTGTAAATGCATTGGAAACAGTTCAGAGAAGGTTTACTAGACTAATATCTGGATTGGGTCAATTGTTTTACGAGGAGAAGTTGAATAATCTGGAGTCTAGAAGAATAAGAGGCAACTTGATTGAAAGGTATAAGATTCAGAAGGGTTTTGACACAGTAGAGAGAACGTTTTTCTAGAATCTAGAATTACGAGTAACTATTTATAAATCGGGGTCGTTCATTTAAGATAGAGAAAAAGCATGATAGTTTTTTCTCGAAGAATGTTATCAATCTTTGGAAAGTTCATCCTAAAAAGGCATGGAAGCAGAGCCCTTGGAATATTTTTAAGGCAGAGATGGGTAGAATGTATTGAAATATATAAGATTCCTATGGGGCTTGACAGGGTACATGTGTAAAGATTGTCCCCTTTTGTGGAAGAGTATGGGACCAAAGTATAAAATGTCTGAGCAAAGGGTTAACTATTTAAGACAGAGATGAGTAAAAACTACTTCTGTCAGAGGATAGTGAAACCATAGGAATTCTTTACCACAGAGGATTGTAGAGGCTGCGATGTTAAGTATGACACCAAAATAGGTGCTATAGTGGATAGTGAAGAGGGTTTTCTCAATGTAAAACAGACCCTTGATCAGATGGGCCAATGGGCCAAAGACTGGCAGATGGAATTTAATTTAAATAAATGTGAGGTGTTGCATTTTGGTATGGTAAACCAGGGATGGACTTATACAGTTAAGGTAAGGCTTGAAAAATGATGTTACACAAAGAGACCTTGGATTGCAGGTGCACAGTACCTTGAAAGTGAAGTTGTAGGTCGACAGGATGGTGAAGAAGATATATAGCACGCTTGCCTTCATTGGTCAGAACATTGAGTATAGGAGTTGGAATGTCATGTTGCAGCTGTACAGGACATTGGTAAGGTCACTTTTGGATACTGCATGCAATTCTGGTCGTCTTTCTATAGGAAGGATGTTGTTAAACTTAAGAGGGTGCAGAACAGATTTATGAGGATGTTGCCAGGACTGGAAGGTTTAAGCTATTAGGAAAAGCTGAGTAGACTGGGACTTTTTCTCTTGGAGCATTGGAGGCTGACGGTTTTATAAAATCATCAGGGGCACGGATAGTGTAAATACCATGGTCATTTCCTAGGGTGGAGGAGTCCAAAATTAGAGGGAGGGGAAAGATTTCAAAAGTATTTGAGGGGTAAAGTTTTCAGGTTGCTTGGCTATCCTTAGTCAGGGCTATCCTCCTAAGTCAGTTCAGGCTTCAGGAAATAAATGTCAATGGGCAGCCATCAAGGGACAGTGTACACTGTGTGGGGAAAAGTGGAAAACTCAGGTGTAGGAATTAGAGCCAATGTGCTGGGACACAGAGGGGGCAGTAACAGTGACACCAGGTAAAGCAACCTGAGAGAGAGTGTGAGAGAATGTGGGCAACAGATAAACTAGCATATGAGTCACTGACAGGACACCAGAGGAAAGGCGAAGGTGAGGGGAGAGGGTGCAGAGGGTGGTACATGTATGGAATGAGCTGCCAGAAGAAGTGGCAGAAGCTACTACAATTGCAACATTTAAAATGTATCTGGATGGATATATGAACAGGAAGGGTTTAGAGAGCTATGGGCCAAATGCTGGCAAATGGGACTGGTTCAGATTGAGGTATCAGGTCAGTCCAGGCGAGTTGAACCGAAGGATCTGTTTCCGTGCTGTATGATTCTATGACTCTATAACCCCAGATCTACTGCACTGCCATGTCCAACATTGCCTTCCACTGAACCCCCATCAAATGATGGTGCCATTTAAAGACACTCCTCATGCAGTATTCTGTCCCCTCCCATCAGGTCCCACTCTTATAACAGGAGTTGCCATCCTCCACTGAATTGTTTCCGTACAGAAGGAGGACATTTGGCTCATAATGTCAAGAACAGGTTTCTGAACATTTTGACTTTGTACCAATCTTATACCTTTACCCTTAACTTTGCCCATTGCATCTATATAAATAATCATCCAATGCCCTCTTGAATGCCTCAGTTGACCTTGCTTCCACCACATTTTCCAGGCCCAACCACTCAACGTGAGTGAAACAAAATTCACCTGGTACTTACTTCTTTTGTAGAACACTTTAAAAATATGATTTCTGGCTCTCGATCCTTTTGTGATCAGAAACAGTTTTTTCCCTATCAACTCTGTCCAGCCTCTTCATGATTTTCATAGTTTCCATCAGAACTCCCCATACCTGCTCTTTTTCTCTCCTCTGGTGTCCTGTCAGTGACTCATGTGTTGGTCTATCAGTTGCCCACATTCTCTTGCACTCACTCTCACGTTGTTTTACGTGGTGTCACAGTTAATGCCCCCTTTGTGTCCCAGCACACTGACTTCAATTCCTACACCTGAGTTATTCACATTTCCCCACACAGCATGCAGTGCTCCTTGATGGCTCCCCATTGACATGTATTTCCTGAAGCCTGAACTGACTTAGGAGGGCAGCCCTGACTGAGGATAGCCAAGCAAACTGACTGATTTCCATGCAACACCATTGTCAGCAATCAACAGACTGAATGCAGGGCTGTCAGTGGTGCAATCCCTGGACTGGAAGGACCTAGATCTTCAGACCCTAATCACACTGAACAGCCACTGACAATGGTGAAACCCCTGGACTGAAATTGGACAATGCAACTGACTGATTATGATGGCAACCCTGACTGATCATAGTCCCTCTTGACTCAATCAGTGAATACTCCCATTACTCCTTCAGACATAGCCATTTAGTTGAAGCACATGCAATGTGTTGGCAATGTGAGCTGCTGGCACATGCTGTAGGTATGGCATTCAAGTAGCACAGTGCCATACACCAACATGTCCACCCCTTCACTGTTCAGTGATTGCAATCATAACAAGCTACTTGGCTTGCTGCCTGTGCTAAAATCCAAAACCAGATAGAACTACTGTGAACTTGTAAGGTCTGAGTGAAGCTGCAATGTATTAAAAAGGCAAGGCAAAGCGCAGGTATGTAAGCACCAAGTAAGCACAAAGTGAGTTAATGCTAAGGAAACAAGGTAAAAGCTCTCAATATGCATGCAGATCCAATGTCTGAAATGGCTATATGTTCTGCATACAAAATGACCCCATTGCAATGAAAAGTGTCAGTGAGCTCCAAAGTGCAATATTAAAATATATTACAAAGGAGTCCAAGATGTGCCATGATGAAATGGTGGGGCTGGTGATTTGCCTATGCAGACTTCTGTGGATAGAGGGTGCAGGCACTTAGTTGCTAACCACAGAGTGTGCTGAGATGTTGGGAAATAAGGGCCAACATGGAGGCCCTGGGACAACACGGGTGAGGTGCAGCCGTCAAGTAACTACTCACTTTCAAGTCGGTAGTTGACATCGTCTAGTTATTGGTATTTGGGCGAATAACAATCTGCATATCAATGAGTTAAGATTACTTAATAATGAGATACAAATGAATGGAAATATTGTTCTTGCTACTTACTAGTGCGGTTTAAACGTTAATTCAGACTTATTTTTAAGATTGAGAGTCTTGTTTTTCCATTCTTGTCATATTTTTCCTACATTTTATCACCATTGCCACATTGTTCAGACACTGGAAAATTCCATCTTAAGGTTTTGCTGTCAACCATGAAAAAGCAGCTATTTGGTGCCTTTAATACATAAATGAGGAACCCAACGCTCATACTAGGCCTTATTTGCTAAATTAGCTAATGCTCAGAAAGCAAATATTGGCCAGGCCTGCTCCACTCCAGTATCTTAAATTATTAAAATGTAGCTGCCAACAACCTTTCTTTGAAAGTTTCTTGTGGAGCCAGAAAAGCATGAGTGATGATGCCATGCTACACTCTCAAAGGCAGCTTCCGACCTGATATTGATCCTCCTTTCGCAGAGACATCTATGGCCTGTCACTGGTGGGGCAAGCAGTTTAAGATTCACCCTTTGGAACAGGCACCTTTGGAATGGTTGGAAATCTTAATGCCTAGAAATTGGAAAATGGGTCAAAACTAATTTCCCATTCCATACCATCAATTTTCATCACTTCTGGAGGATCCAATTTGATTTGATCTGATTTGTTGTAGTTAGGTGCACCTAACTACAGTGAAAAGCTTTGAGAATGTCAGACTAGCAGGAATTAATACAGTCAGTAAAATGGAGAAAAATCTAACCTAAAACCACTCTTAAAATGGTTCGTTTGTTTGAAAAAGTGTTAGCCAATACTTAATGTACAATTACAATGAAAGTTTCCTTTCGATTTGCTGTAGAACGATTTTCCTGCTATTTTCAATTTGGGTTTAGAAGAGGATCCTAAAACTCAAAAGCCATTTTCTGACCTGTGCACATCAATATATTTGTAATAAAACTAATTACATAGCCAGTATCCCTACCATGTGGTGGAAATTTATGGAGTATCAAATCTGTGCTCACAAATGAATAGAATTTGAAATGCAGAGAAATCTGAATGGAAGTGCATCCTACATTTTAGCACAAAGATAATATGGCCACAGGTTTAGCACCTAACCCTTGGCAGTGGACAAGTGACCAGTTATGGATTACAATAGCTTCCTGTGTGCCAATAACTATGTGATTGATTGTCAGGTAGCTGAATAACTTGAGGCTGTGAGCAAGATATGGAGCAGATACTAGATCTCCACAAGGTTAGGAGTTGTCACAGTTCTCTGCAGTAAAAAGTACTTTAAGCATGATGAAAACCAGTTTATTTTATCTTCAGCATATGAATAAAATGTGAAGACCTTTTGGAAGTGTAAATCAGTTAGCCTGTGTCTACTGCAAACTAGTGAAAGCATCAAACAAGGAAAACTGCAAAGCAGTGTTCCGATCAGCACAATGGTGACACAGCAATGTCATTACTTAAAGGAACAAACCTGTCAAGTAACCTTATGTAAACGGTCTCATCATATATTTCTAGTTTCAATTCTTCAAATATTTCTTCAATTTCTTCTGTTGCCAAAAGGGACTCATGCTGAATTTTAACCAATGGCCTATAAATGCTCAGGATATTGTTTGAAAATCATGTGACATGTTAACATTAACAGCTTGAGCTTGTGATATTCTACACTTTGCTTCAAATGAAAGTCCCCTGAGCGATATTTACAAGTGATTCCTTTGTGTGAGAGAATGTGTTGGTTGGCAGAACTTCACTGACGATCTGCTGTAACTCTGATAGTTTAGAAGCAATTATGCTGAGTATTTCCATACTGCCTAATACCATCTGTTATAGTTACATCATCTCTTGCCTTATGTACACCACAAACTTTTGGGTGGGGTGGAACTCAGTTCTCTAAATTCTGTGCCCAGTTGCAACAGGTTTTGCACCATCTGGTCTTTAAAAGCTGGCTTTCCTCACATTCTATCGTTAAATTTGGCAGCTCCATAAGCACCACCTTTCCTTACTCAGTGCTACTTCAGGGAGTGAACTATAACCTCGTTCTAGTTCAGAACTGATTAGAAGAACCACTTTTTTCAGCAATGTCATTGCTGTCTTGTTATGTGAATCCCAGAGACGAGACTAAAACCAGAAACAGTTTATGTAAAGCAGCAGCTTTTATCACCTTGAAAAACCTGTTATAACTTGCAATTCTTTCCTGAATTGTACATGTTAGATTATAGGTTTTAAATATGGTTCTAACTTAACTACCACTCAAAAATTCCCATTTCCACAAAAGCAAATAATAATCATAACCTTGAAAAAGGTTATTTGAGGCTGTGTTGATATTTGAGCCACTACACTTTTTGTCTTTATAATTGTATCTCAATAAAATCACAAAATGTATGCATTTACCAATCATTCCATTTTGTCATCTTTTCACAAACATTCCCCTGCTTGATCTTGTAACTTTTAAGGGTTTAGGACTTTCTGGCTTTACTTTTAGCAGGATTAAAATATCCCAGCAGTGTCAATTCCAACATTTTTAGGGCTTTATGTAGCTTTAAAATTTCCATTTCCAGATTTCCTGGAAGCCATTGTTTAATGCTCTGACAGTCTTGCCCACCCATTATATGTAGATACAAGAGACCACACCAATCCCAGGCTGTCTAGTTTTCATGATCCATTATCTAATCATAAACTGTTGTTCTGAGCCCAAAACTGTCTCCCAGCCTTCAGGTCCCATTGCTGTCTTACATATTTGTAGCTGCTCTAGTGCAAAGCAATCCTTAGAAGATTTTCCAGCTCTGCGTATATTGTCAGCCATTTGGAAAATCTCTTTCTTGCTATATTGATGCTACTACTACTGTTGACGTATTTATTTTCATGCTCTATAGAATGAGGTCTCTTTTCAGGATTGAGTTGTGGAGTAGTCGACAGTTCTCCTGGAAAGTTTGGATTCTAATTATAATGCTACAGCGGATGCAATTGTATGTTTGATCATTTTCATCAGAGCGGTAAGTTTTTCATACGTGGATTCTGCTTATGGGCACCAGGAGCCATAATGTCCTGACTAAGACTTCCAGGAGCCATCATTCCACTGTTAATGTTCTTCCAAATAAAGAGGCACTGATAATTGCTTTATAATGAAGGCATTGACTTTTGTGTAGTCCAGAACTTTTTGAGTCAGCACTTGCAGGGTAGCAAACATTTTCCAGCATTTTTCAGTCTTGGTGGTTATATATCATAAGGTTATCTGGAACTCAAATGGTAACATTGTTATATTAGTAACTTGTGTGCTGGTAACTCTGGGAAAGTTGGCAGTCTTGTAGAATCCTGTCACCCTCTTATGTTACAAGCAGAAAATTACAACGTTGTTGGTCTTGGTAAGTAATGCCTCTCTGACCTCCTTGATACAATTGGCTGACCTTGTAACTGTACCCACTGTTAGCCTGGAAGGAGTTCAGTGCTTGAGAATGAGCTCTTCATTAATGGTCCCTCACAATGGCCCAAAATGTTCCAGGTTGCGCAGAGGTTGTCAGTGTTTCACTGCTAAACCCAGCTCTGCTTTGATGTATTTTATTGTCACTTATTTATTCTCTTGATACCTTCTGCATGTTTCTCGTTGTATGACTCAACAGTGGAGCTGCATAATTAGGGGTGGCAGAGTGGCTCAGTGATTAGCACTGCGGCCAGGGACCCGGATTCGATTCCAGCCTTGGGCAACTGTCTGTGTGGAGTTTGTACATTCCTCCCCGTGTCTGTGTGGGTTTCCTCTCACAATCCAAAGATGTGCAGGTTAGGGTGGATTTGGCCATGCTAAATTTCCCATAATGTTCAGGGATGTGTAGGCTGGGTGCATTAGTCAGGGGAAATGTATAGTAATAGGGTAGGAAAATGAGTCTGGGTGGGATACTCTTCGGAGGGTCAGTATGGACCTGTTGGGTGAAATGGCCTGTTTCCACGTGTAGGGGTTATAATTCTAACCTAGAAAAGTCTGTGGGTATGGGCAATTGCAGTGTTCATTCTCTTATCCAAGTCCAACAGTGGTTCAGCATGAAGACAATTTCACTTGTGCTAAAAGTATAGAATATTCAAAGAACATTTGAAGCAATTCGTCTTTCACTAAAAACTTTACTCTTTGCACCATTGCCTCTCTAACAAAAATCAAATTTTGTGATGCAATAAAAGGTGATTATTGAGCTGTCAGACCTCGATTGTCCTGCTTTTTTGTAAGTCACTGGTGTGATTTCACTTGGAATAGTGTGTGAACCTTGAAGACCACAGTTCAAATGATAATACAGCAATCAAGAGAATGGCAAAGAAGGAAGACAGTTAGACCATAGTCTTTTATCATTTAGCAGTTCCGAAACTAGTGTATTTCATTTTCTGTATTTTTCAGCAAGCTGCTTAGATTTCTGTCACTGCTTCAGAAATATGAAATGATAATTCTGTCCAACTGCCAAGAATGTTAAAGGATTGGAAAAGATGTCATGTAGGTGTACTCAGGTGTTACAGAAATGAAGGGTTACATTCAGTATGAAAGACAAGAGAAGATAGTTGGTACAACATCGTGGACTGAAGGGCCTGTTCTGTGCTGTACTGTTCTATGTTCTATAGGGAAATTTTCAAAGCAGAGAGAAATTTGAAAATAACCTGATGGAAGCCTTAAAAATTATTTTAAAAGCAAGCAGGTTATTCCTTATGTCAAACTGCTGAATGCTGTGCAAGCTCAATGCGATTTGAAACAAATGCTGAACAAAGTTTAATGTGGAAAAGTGTGAGGTGATTCACTTTGGAAGGAATAACAGGATTGCAAAGTATGGGCTAATAGTAAGATTCTTGGTGATGTGGATGAGCAGAGAGATCTAGGTGTCCAGGCACATAGATACTTGAAAGTTGCCACCCAAGTTGATAGGGTTGTTAAGAAGGTATACGGCGTGTTCGCTTTTATTGGTGGAGGGATTGAGTTTCAGAACTATGAGATCATGCAGCAACTGTACAAGACTCTGGTGCGGCCAGATTTGGAGTATTGCGTACAGTTCTGATCACCATATTATAGGAAGGATGTTGAAGCTTTTGGAAAGGGTTCAGAGGAGATTTACTAGAATGTTGCCTGGTACGGAGGGAAGGTCTTACGAGGAAAGACTGAGGGACTTGAGGCTGTTTTCGTTAGAGAGAAGAAAGTTGAGAGGCGACTTAATTGAGACATATAAGATAATCAGAGGGTTAGATAGGGTGGACAGTGAGAGCCTTTTTTTTCAGATGGTGATAGCTAGTGCAAGGGACATAGCTTTAAATTGAGGCATGATAGTATAGGACAGATGTCAGAGGTAGGTTTTTTATTCAGAGAGTAGTAGGGGCATGGAATGCACTACCTGGAACAGTAGTAGACTCGCCAACTTTAAGGGCATTTAAATGGTCATTGAATAGGCATATGGACGAGAATGGAATAGTGTAGGTTAGATGGGCTTCAGATTGGTTCCACAGGTGGGCGCAACATCAAGGGCTGAAGGGCCTGTACTGTGCTGTAATGTTCTATGTCCTAAATGCTTGACTCAACAGAAAGCTTCACTATGAAGGATTTCCAGCCTGCTGATTCCTCTGACCATCTCTACCTTGTACAGCTTTCAAGTTAGCAAATTATTTTCTTTTCAGGCTATTGAATGTGATTATTTTTCACCCTATCTTTAAGAATATTAATTATAGATTTGGAGGCTTTCTTGCATCTAGCGATGCATGAGTCAGAAAAGAGCTTACATTGCTTTCCATGGCTATAGTTTTTCCCTGAAACATGTCTCCAGCCCATTGCTCACATGGGACTACTCTGCATCAAACATGGCTGACCAGAAAACGCTGCTGTTCTTACCAGCTGCCAGAGATTTATTGGATGGATTTACAGGTTTACAAACTATGTGTTTGGCTGTGTTCTGGGGCCATCCAGTCCTAAACCCAGAGCTTCATGCTCAGAGTCATGGATATTACCCACTGGAGCACAAGACCTCCCCCTTAAGCTATTGCATTTACTTCACTTACAATTGGTTTGTGTATAAAACTTACACAACATCTATAAACCTTCAAGTGAAACTTTTATATTTGATTATTTTATAAATGCTATGACTTTGTTTTATAGTACTATATATTTTGTTTTAACTCAGTGCTCTTGTAATCAATATTAATGACATCGAGGAACCATGCTTTACCTAAATTTGCTGACAATAGAAAAATACGCAGAAAAGCAAGTTATGGGCCAAATTCCTTCAGAAATCAGTTCAGTGTCAATTCCAGGGAGTTTATGGAGGGTTGCTGTCCACTGGTGAGTTTTCTCACAAATATTATGGTGCTCACTTCATGATGTATGCAGCCTGCCACTCTGGTGCTGCATTCATGCTATCGGTCACTCACCAGCAGTGAATTACTCACCACTGCTAAGACCTGATAGGATTTCCAGTGCCAGCGCATGTTTAAAGCCAAGCTGTGCACCAGGTCAAGCACTACCAATCATAAACTGCCCTTCACAGTACGGGCTGTGGGAGGGAAATGAAAAAGAAAATTTTTCTCAGGGCATGGAGGATGCTTCACCACAAATACAAGCTCATGTTCATAATTGTATTTCTATATTACATGACCAAATATCCAATCTACATTTATTTGTAATTCCAGATCCAGCTACAGGTTATTTGTCCTTAGCAGGATACAATGCCAGAAGCCTATCTGGAGGAGTGTTTATCTTTCTCTCTCACCTAGCAGAGCATTGTTCAATGTGGGAACATCACATGCTGGAAAGTCTTTAAAGGGTTGAAAACATTCACATTTATTCAACACAAGCAAGCAAACAATGAACAAACAATGCCACTTACCTTTCAATCAACAGCAAATTTACAGTCAATGAATGATCTCTACACCCAGCTCAGATTTATTGGAACCTGTTCAGTTTGTTGCACCTAATACTTCTAAAGATGATATTCTTCCCACTCGATGTCCTCATCTTCCAGCTCTTTCAGTTTCCAACACATTCCCTTTCCCTGCTACAGTTTGTGCAAGCTTTAGCACACTAGGATTACACCCCACCAACATCCCACCTCCCCCATTCTAAACATTTGTCACCTCGCCTTCAGCAGATCTATCATTTGCTTCACCATGGTCATGGTTTAAGAATAGGCTGCAATATAACTACCCTCAACCTTCATCTAAGAGTTGTGAAGCAATTAAAGAGCTTTGAGATGCAACCTGCTCTGAAGCTTTGTATGGGTGTCTTTCCCTGTGGGTATAGTGGCCTGGCAGCTGCAATGTAAGGTATGAATGTGCCCTAAAGTGTAGCATTGAAATGGAGAACTGTACTATAAGTGATTGGAGATATGCCACAATGATGTTGTGAGGTTGATGCATGTCTGATGTCAACCTCTGCAAATAAGACTGATGACTGCCCATGGGGCATATCCTGAGATGCTGAGGACTGCTGGCCAAGGTGGAACTCCAGAGGAAAAAGGGGCAAGCTTGAGCTTCCATGTACTCCCTGACTTTCATGTCAGGAATTGTCACTGTTTCGTTTCTCTCTGGGACTGGGACAACAGGAAATTACATATAAATGAGACAAGGTTAGGTACCAGTGAGATGTAAATATTGTACATGAACATCGGTCTTCCAGCAACTAATAGTAAGATTCGCCTCTCATCTGGTTGGGCAATCTGACCTTTTTCTCCTCGACATCAAGAATTTTGTTTTTCCAATCTCACCATATTTCTCCAACTGACTAGTCATTGCCCAAGTTGGTCAGGGTGTCGGAACATTTAGCCTAAAAAAGCTGTATAGAGATTAGATTACTTACAGTGTGGAAACAGGCCCTTCGGCCCAACAAGTCCACACCGACCCACCGAAGCACAACCCACCCAGCCCCATTCCCCTACATCTACCCCTGCCCATCACACTATGGGCAATTTATCATGGCCAATTCACCTGACCTGCACATCTTTGGACTGTGGGAGGAAACCGGAGCACCTGGAGGAAACCCACGCAGACACGGGGAGATTGTGCAAACTCCACACAGACAGTCGCCCGAGGCAGGAATTGAACCCGGGTCTCTGGCGCTGTGAGGCAGCAGTGCTAACCACTGTGCCACCGTGATATAGATAGTTAAAAGAGTGGGGAGAATATTGGCAAATGGAGTATAAGGTGGAGGTTATCCACTTGGCAAGAGAAAAGAGAAAAACAGAATATTTTTAAAATGCAGAGTGACTGTAGAATGCTGTGGCACAGAGGGGTTTGGGTGTTTTTGTACATCAATCACAATAAGTTAACATGCAGAACTGCAATTAATTAGGGTGGCAATGGATATGCTGGCCTTTATTGAAAGGAGTAGCAAAGCAGGGAAGTCTTGCTTCATCTGTATAAGGTATTGGTGAGATTGTATTTATATTATGTACAATTTTGGTCTCTTTACCTGAGGAGGGATATACTTGTACTGGAAGCTGTTCAAGAGTGTCAGTCTTTGGTTATGTGCATGTGACAGGATCGATGGTGAGAGGATATTTCCCCTCATAAGGGGCATTAGAACTAGGGTGTACTTTTTAAAAGTTAGATATCTCCAATTTGAGATGGAGATAAGGAATACTTTCTTCTCTTCAGTGCATTGTCAGTCTCTGGCATTCTTTGCCTCAGAGTCTCGGAGTATTTATCATGAAATACATTTAACACTATGATAATTATATTTTTAATCTGTCAGAGATTAAAGCAAATCTTAGCAGGACTTATACACTTAATGGTAAGGTCCTAGGGAGTGTTGCTGAACAAAAAGACCTTGGAGTGCAGGTTCATAGTTCCTTAAAAGTGGAGTCGCAGGTCGATAGGATAGTGAAGAAGGTGTTTGGTATGCTCTCCTTTATTGGTCAGAGTATTGAATACAGGAGTTGGGAGGTCATCTTGCGAGTGTACAGGACATTGGTTAGGCCTCTGTTGGAATATTGCGTGCAATTCTGGTCTCCTTCTTATCGGAAAGATGTTGTGAAATATGAAAGGGTTCAGAAAAGATGTACAAGGATGTTGCCAGGGTTGGAGGATTTGAGCAGTAGGGAGATATTGAACAGGCTGGGGCTGTTTTCCCAGAAGCATTGGAGGCTGAGGGGTGACCTTATAGAGATTTACAAAATTATGAGAGGCATGGATAGGATAAATAGACAAAGTTGGACCGAAGGGTCTGTTTTCATGCTGTACATCTCTATGACTCTATGACTCTAAGGGTACGGGAGATGGGCAAAACAGTGGGGTTAAAGCCCATGATTGTATTAAATACAGGTTCCATGTGCCATATGGTCTATTGTTCTGATTTCTTCTTTCTTGAGGGGCATTGAATATATTCAAGACTGATGTCAGGGAGAGATGTCAAACAGGAGTCTTGAGTTCTGTGTTCAGTATCACAAATCAATTCTTGTTCAGAGCTCCTTTACCACACGTGTGGGAAAGACCAGAGACCGATCCAAATCTGGTATTCACATGGGGCCCTATAGCCCTTTTAATTACAGCTCAGATCAGATGAAACATTAGTGACACTCTACCTTTCCCAGTAAAGTGCAGGATGTTTATATCCGTCTCGTTATCATAATTACATGCAACTTTGATGTCATTGCTCCAACACCCTAATCTATACATCCAATCCTGGTAATACCTGATCAATGATGGACACACCTATGGACCCCTAGGTTCTCCTATGATCTCTTGATGTTTATCATATAGCTTTATCACTAGTCCTGAGGATCTTCCAATGCATGCCATTACATTACATTCCAATTTTTGCAGTTGTTATAGGAGATACAATAAGATGCTAATTCCTACTAATTGCTGTAAAATTTGTAATATCAGTTTATATGCTTACACCTAATATTATAATTCTTTTGCCAATGAGTTGTGAGAAGCTTTTTTCTCATCTGACCTTGAAATGTCAAACAAAAACTGCCCCTCTATCTTGTAACTGCAATTATAACTCCTTCCATTCACATGCTATAAGCATGTTTTAACAGGAGGTTGCTTCTAGGAAGTAATTTACTGTCTCCACTCAAAATATTTCTACACTAACTATATTACTTAATAAGACAGCATCTATTCAAATTCCATTAATAAGGCCAAAACTCAATCACTTTCCCAACTCAAGGATATTGTCTTGAATTCTAAAGTTTGACAAGATATCTCTGTCTTTCCTGCCCTTTGATCCTTGGACATAAGAATTCACACGAGCTGTCTCCATCATTATCTGGGTTTGCTAATTTAGGTTGAGAAACTTACATTGTTTATTCACTCAATTTCAAACTGGTGCCTTTTAAAAGTGATCTGGCTACTCATTTGTTGTTCAGTCAATGGAATGGGTGCTCCTCTCCAGTATCTAAGGCCTTGGTTTAAAGGAATTCAGCCAAATCTCTTAATGTTAGGTGTAGATTACATTTCTTTATTTTTCAATGTTCAATTACCAAAAGACTCTCCATTATTGTGGGATCACACTTTTCTTTTAATTCTTGTGAGACTACAAACTTTGGGCTGTCTGTTATCACACTGCTAGGTGAAAGTGAGGGCTGCAGATGCTGGAGATCAGAGCTGAAAATGTGTTGCTGGAAAAGCGCAGCAGGTCAGGCAGCATCCAAGGAGCAGGAGAATCGACATTTCGGGCATGAGCCCTTCTTCAGGAATGAGGAAAGTGTGCCAAGCGGGCTAAGATAAAAGGTAGGGAGGAGGGACTTGGGGGAGGGGCATTGGAAATGCGATTTTCTGGGCAGAGGAGATGACCTGGGGTGTGCAGTGAGAGAGGGACCCACTGAAATCCTTGTAGAGGGAGGAAAAGAGCTTCTTCAAGGAAGACATGAATCCTTGCAAGAGGATTCACAGTAGGTTAAAATCTTCTAGGAGAAACTGCAAATCCTCTTGCAAGGATGCCTTCCTTGAAGAAGCTCTCTTCCTCTCTCTACAAGGATTTCAGTGAGTTCCTCTCTCACTGAACCTCCTTCCACCTATCGCAATTCCAACCCCCCTCCCCCAAGTCCCTCCTCCCTACCTTTTATCTTAGCCCGCTTGGCACACTTTCCTCATTTCTGAAGAAGGGCTCATGCCCGAAACATCGATTCTCCTGCTCCTTGGATGCTGCCTGACCTGCTGCGCTTTTCCAGCAACCCATTTTCAGCTGTTATCACACTGCCTCTTACAGACATCTGCATCTGTGAGATTGTGCAATCTTGCTGAATTTTAATTTGTAATATTTTTTATTCTTGAAATAACTGCACAGAGGCCGGGTCCCGTCACCAAGTTTACCCTCCATGTCCTCGTGTACAGTACACTGTTTGTGGCCAGTCAGCTCTGAGTCAATCCCCAGCTGAGGGCTTTCTAATCTCCTGGGTTCTTTTTATTTTATGAAACTATACAAAATACAAACAGTTGACAATAAACAGTTCACAAAAAAGCACTATTTACAGGGGAAGGGGCAGCAAGGCCAAACCCCAAGCCCCACATTTCAATTAAATAAAAGGGAAATGAGGGTGAACCTCAAATCCCACCTTAATTCATCAAAAAGGAAACAATGACAAACACAGACAAGACAGTCCAATCAAGTTAAAAACAGTGCACATGACACATACCCCCCCCCCAGCAAACCACCTGCCCCTCCCACCTTCTGGCTATGAGGCAGCCTACCTCTCTGCCCCTTCTGGCTCTCGCTCCTCCTTGGCACACCTTCCAGCCACCTCAAGGACAGCCTATCCCGTTTCCCCATCCCACCCAGGGTGACAGCGATCAGGCCAGCCTACCCACCTTCCCAGACCGCATCGCCGCACCTTCCGGCCATCTCTAGGACAGCCCACCCCAGTACCTTCCCGGGGTGACAGTGGTGATGATGGTCTACCTGCTTTCTGGTGCTTGGGCCGCCTCTACACATCATCTGACTCTTGCCCACCCTGACACACCATCCAGCCTGTGGACTGCCCTGACACACCCTCCGACCACCCCTAGGGCAGCCCATCCCTCCATGGGACGATGGTGCTCAGGACAGCCCACATACCTTCCAGCCCTCAGCCCGTCCCCGACGCATCTTCTAGCTCTCAGTTTGCGCTGACACACCTTCTGGCCACCTCTTGGTCAGCCATCCCTCCCTTTCCTCAGGATGACAGTGCTCAAGACGGCCTACCCAACTTCAGGCACTCGGGGCGGCCTACTCACCTTCCAGTTTATGGATGACCTCCGACTTTCAGGGTGACAATGTTTGGGACAACCTATGAGCCTCCCGGCTCACAGTAAGGCCTGCCAGACCCATGGACACACAAGACATTGCAGGTGATAAAACCAACAAGCAAAACAGCAGAGTCAATTACCCAAAATGGAATCCATTCCAGCACGCTGAGTCCAATACTAGAACCAGAGTCTTCTCCAGTAAACAGAGTCCATTACCAGAAATGACGTCCACACCTGAAGGCAGAGTTCACTGCAGTATGCAGCATCCACTTTTAAAGGCAGCAAATGTACATTCCACAGCAGACACACATGTAGTGTTCATTCTCTACAGAGGCCTGGTCCACCCACAGAAGCCCAGGCCTCACAGAGGAACTGTTCATCTAAAAAGGTGCAGGTGACACACAGGGGATCAGTCTGAACACCAAAAAGTGAAAACACATGCGAAAAAGGAAGTGCAGGTAGAAAAAAAAAACAAAGTGCAAGGGCTAAGCCCTCCACAAAATCAGCATAGTCCTTTTCTCAAAATAATATACAAAAATGACTCACACACAGCTACAACTAGCCAGTGAAACATCATTTCCCTAATGAGAACTGAAATACAGCAATAGCGCACTGACTGTGAAGATCAACCCGTTCAGAAATCAGTCCTCAAGCAATACCAGTAATAAATTGGCTGTGTAGATCAGCCAGTTCAGGAATTAGGGCCCCAGAAACAAAACCAACAGCAGATAACACTGACTGTGACCAGCCAGCTCTCGGAGTCAGTCACCTGAGTTGAAGAGATTCTCATCTATCTCTTGGCTACTTTTGTTTTCTCTTTTCTCAGAGACTATTCTAAATCTCCTGGTTATATTATTCTTCTCTTTTTTGAGGTTCTGCATCTCCTTTGTATGTCTTTTTTATTCATATGCTGCCACCGGGAGGAAAAGAAACACCCAAGTAACCGGTGACAAGCAGTGTCCTTCTCAAAGGGAAATGCCTAAGTGATCAAAAAAGTGAAGGGGAGGACAGGGATTAAATCAAAATAGAATTCCTCTTTCTTTTCCTTTTTCTTAGAATGAGAATACTCTCTGAATCTCCTGTTTGTATTTTATTTTCTTTTTTCTTTTGTTTTGAGATTCTGCATCTCCTGGCTATACTGTTTGTTCTTCAAAGAACAGAAAGGAAGGCAAACTCCACTGGTTGTACTTTTCTGTTTTTTTTTCTAGAATGAGTTTAAGATTCTGCATCTCCTGGTTATATTTTTTTTTCTACACTGCCACTGGTCCAACTCCTGACAAGGCAAAACACCCAAGTGGCAACTTCCCTGTTTATTTTTTTTTATTTTTTTTTTCTTTTTTTAAAGGGCAATGCTGTGTGATCCAAGACTTCTGTTTTTCTTCTTTTTATATTTTTTTTCTTATTTTTTTTCCTTTTTTTTTCTTTTTTTTTAACCCCCACACTACCGCCTAACTGCGGTAGTGCTTATTATTTTTAACCCCTGCACCCATGGTGTGTGTGTGCAGCTGTGAGACACAGTGAGAGACATAAAGTGCACAAATCTTTATTTAATTTCCACCACCAGGAAAAGTAGGAAAACACCCGAGTGGCCTGTGACGAGCAGTGCCCTTCACATGAAAGGGCAATGCTGTGTGATCAAAAAAGTGAAGGGGAGGACAGGGATTAAATCAAAATAGAATTCCTCTTTCTTTTCCTTTTTCTTAGAATGAGAATACTCTCTGAATCTCCTGTTTGTATTTTATTTTCTTTTTTCTTTTGTTTTGAGATTCTGCATCTCCTGGCTATACTGTTTGTTCTTCAAAGAACAGAAAGGAAGGCAAACTCCACTGGTTGTACTTTTCTGTTTTTTTTTCTAGAATGAGTTTAAGATTCTGCATCTCCTGGTTATATTGATCAGCCAAGACTTTCCTGATTGGTCTAGGTTAGCAATCCCAATCAAGAACCTCGTAGTTACCGAGGTCAACCTGGTCCCAATCACTACAGTTCTCTTTTACTGAAGATTTATCATATTCTCAAAGCTACCACTGTCCTAACTTATGATCTCACTCTAATGCAATTAAACCAGATATTTCTGTTCCAGCAATTAAAAATCTTTTCTACCATTTTATGCCAACTGAAAATCCACAGGCAGCCATTTTGTGCCTCCTCTGGTCATGAGCTGCCCCAACAATTGAAATGGAAAGAGTTTTAAATTAAAAGGGAGTCAAGAGAGAGACAGGAAAACCAAAACCACAGATTAGCCATTATCTTACTAAATGATGGAGCAGGCTCAATGGTCACAAGGTCTGCTCCTGCTTTTCATTCTCATGTTTTGTAGGCAAGGACAGTTACTTAAAACCTACTTCAAATGGCTCTTAATTACATTTAGGTCTCAAAAATACAGGTTTGCAAAATTATTACTGAATTTAGTTTATTTTGTTCTGACACTTCTTTATTGGTGTAATTGGTCATCTTCTACTTGAGTGGCGATGAATAATAGATAATTAATTCAATGTGGAATTCAACTCAACTGACCACCAATTACTGCAAAAGTGTCAGTGATATTTAACAATAATTACACTGACCAGATTACTTTCAAGTAATAAGTCATACATTATTTCTCAGTAAATTTAAAGCAATTAGATCTCAGTTAATAATCAGGGAGTGTAGGTATTATCAAACATCCATGGGACAGCAGACACTGAACACTGCATTCAGATAGTAACCTTCCTGCCCTCAGTATTTTATAGACAATAAATTAGTTTTGAAATATTGATGTGATGTAGCAAAGAGAGAACCTAAAAGGTGCCTGACAGTCTCCTGGTACTTTGTCCACTGGGTGTAGGTGTTCTTAGACAGTTAATTAGATTACAATATACCATTCAGTTGATACTAAAATATCCTGAATGGTACAGGCTTTTAAGAAAAACTTTATCCAAATTTTAATTTCTGAAAAGTAAAATTGCAAATGTATAATCAAATAACAATGAACGTTACCTGAATAATTGCCATACCCATAATTAATTATTGGCCTCACTTTACAGTCTGTAGCTATCAAATAGATTAAACAATATTGCACTGGCAAGCAATACTGCAAATCTTAATGCATTATACTAGACAGATGGGATGAGTGTGCTTATCAATTCTATTCAGTAATGAATTCACTGTTCAGAATTGCTTAGCACCAGTGAATACTGCAGGAAGCTATTAATCTCAGCTGAGTTTAAATAAAATTGCATTTGTAATTTCCTTTGGATTAAGTAACTCTCTTGATGAAGGGGAATACAAAGCTTCAGAAAGTTTTTATTTCTATATACACAGATAATAAGGGGAACAATGACAAATTTCAGATTTGTAACCTCAATGTTCCCATTTGTAAAGACTAATATAGAAACCTAGAAAATAGGAGCAGGCGTCGGCCATTCGGCCTCTTGAATACGATCATAGCTGATCATCCAACTGAGTATCCTGTTCTTGCTTTCTCCTCATAACCTTCGGTCCTTATAGCCTTAAGAACTATAGCTACATTTTTCTTCAATGTTTTCAATGTTTTGTCCCGAATAGTTCCTATGGCAGAGAATTCCACAGACTCACCGCTCTCTGAATAAGAAATCCTTCCTTATCTCAGTCTTAAAAGGCCTGTCCAATATTCAGGAACATTGAAAATGCCAGTCCCTTTTTAGAACTCTTTATTTCAGGATAATAATATTAATTGATGTCATTCAATGTTGTGTGAAAAAATATTTTGGCTGCGAAATTGGACAGGGCCTGTAAATGAGTGGAGGGACACCAATTATCCTCCAGCTGTATTAGCTCATGCAACCAACAAGGAAACGTTATGCTGCTTACTAATTTAAATAATTGTCGTGTTAAGCAAGTACCTATTGTGTTTTGAATGGCTGTTGGGTGCAAATTCTTGAGAGGCTAAAATGCATTAAAGTTAGCCTGCAATCATTAAAGCCAACTCACATTTCATTAAGGAAAACTGTGTTGTGCTTAGATTTAAATCCATTCAGTAACAGCAGGATGGCACAAGTCCTGAAGAAGGGTTATACACGAAACATCGACTTCTCTACCTCCTGATGCTGCCTGGCACGCTGTGTTCTTCCAGCCTCCTGCCTTATATCCTACTTTGGATATAAGCTAGCATAAAGCAGACTCTAAGAATTTTTAGTGATGTATTGCAGTGGATGGCATTTCCATGGCGGTTAGTCAGGTATTTAGTCCCAAGCATGTGTGTGTAGTGCTGCAAAATATGTAATGACCCCTTAGAAATTGTCAAGACCAGAGTCTCCACAAATGCCACATTCTGTCAACTGCAGTACTGGGGGCAGGCCAGAAATTATGAACACCAGAACTGTTCCTGGCCTCATCTCCTATCTCTTCTCCCAGACACGTTCCCACTCCAACCCAACCCCAGGAGTGCTGCCCCCATCTGAGCATAGTGGCCCTCTTCCTGCTCCCCCCATCCTAAGCTGAGTGGCTCCCAACTTCAGCATAAGCACAGCAGTCCAGTTCCCACCCCTGACCCTCATCACTCCTGACTTGAGCACAGAGGCCCATTCCTGCCCTCAGCCCCTGTCCCAAGCACAGTGGCCCTGCCCCTGAACTTAGAACAACAGCACTCCTAGTCCTCTTATTGAGCATTGCAGAGTTCCTCCAGAGTGATCAAAGTGGCTCTGTAGGCATTCCAGTGGTCTTCTCTATCACATGTTAGATGGCAGGTTGGCTTTCCTTTTTTTAGCATACTACCTACATATGCATTGATTTATGCATCAGAGTGATGAGCCCTGTTGTCAACAGATAACACTTGTTGCTCATGGTCATCTCTGATTTCTTGCAGTGACTCCGATCCAGATGGTACAGCAGGTCGCTGCAGAATTAAGGAATTACAATTGCTGCCTGGATACGAGGCATTAACCTGAATGATTTGGTTGCACACCAGCTGAGTGTTGAGGAGATGGAATGTCTTTTGGTTGTGATACATCTCAGAGTTGACATGCATGCTCCACAAAACAGTCAATGGTGTCCTACACCGTAGAGAAACCTGTAAGCTTTCTGAAACCATACGCTCAGACCACATGCTTCTCTTGGACATGAGAAAGTGAGATGTATTCTAATCTCTTGTAGTACAAGCTTTCAATGATGTGCAGCAATGAAGGGTAAACCCCAAGGTGTAGCAAGCTGTACCTGGACCAACCTGGAAGAAGCTGGACACATCAAAGATCATGGTCACAGTCATCTTCACAGTCACTGTCAGTCTTTGGAGGTTACATTTGTAGCTGTTTTGCATGGCAGACTGAAGTGAACTGAATGAAGTGGTGATATCTGATGCACTGTTTCTTGTGTTTCAGGTGGGCAAATTGTCCCTGAACACACTGAGTGGATAAGGCGACCTTTTGAGATCCTTACTTTCATTGCTCCTGCTTCCCATTGCAGCAGACTTGCAACATTCCACAGAGTGGATGTGAAGATTGTGGGTCATCTTCATCCTGCACAAATTCACCTCTGGGGAGCTGAGGGTGGGGAGGTGGGGGAGACCCTTGTCATCAATGATACAGCAAGCAGCTGAAGAGCAGTGCCTTGAGGAGGAGGAAGATGAAATGAGGAGGCACCCAACTCAGCTCCTGCTGCCTGGACGTTCATGAAGGTTTCAGTGAAAACACTGAATCTAGCCACAATTCCATGTTCAACAAGAGCCCTACAGCTTACTTTCCACCTGTCACAAAGCAAAAATAAAAGTCACAACAGCAACACTTTAAAATGTACTTGGATCAGTGAATCTTTTGATTCAGGGGAAGAGTAATTCTACAGGTAGTTAATAAATGGCAGCTGGATGATATACATATTGCAATGACTTCTTTTATAGATATTGGTACGGAATCATATTGGGCTGATGAGACTATATCATGGTTGGTCACAGAATACTTTTCCCTGTTCCTTGCTTCCAGAAATGTCTACAGATGTATCGTCTGTCTTGTGTGTGTCCTTTCCTGTGCAGAGGGTCAGTAAGGAGCATGATCCATAGTTGCCCAAATTCCATCAATTTCATTGAACTGTGCCAGGATACAGTATATATACTCCTAAAACAGAACCAGTATGGTGGAAATAGGGTCACCGATAATCTAAAGGATTGGTTAGCATATGGCAGTCCACATGTAAATATCAACTGCCGTTCCACATCAGGACCAACCACCTGGATAAAGATAATTAGGAGGAATCTTAATTTAAATTCATTAGACGCTAGATTCTATAAACGGATTGATGTAAGCATAACGTAATTGAACCAGGGAAGTCTGTCATATTGAAATGATTTCAAAATTGATTAAGAAGTACTTGGCCTGATGATAGGGAACTGTATGAAATTTAAAAAAAAATGAATGTCTAATTTCTTCCAGAAATACAAAGCAATCAGCAGCTGGATTTCTTAAAGTACTTGAAGAATGGGCCTTCAACTATTGTGGTCTATTTTGTAGCAGGTTGGCTGTGTTAATTAGCACATTGAATAGTTACTTCTAAAGTTTGTCAGAATAATTTGTAAGAAAATTATTTTAATTACACTAACACTCAGCTGCATCTCTTTGAAATATTCCCGATTCATTGTCTGCCACACAGTTGGAAGGTTGAATTGATTGAACACTGAATTTAACCAGTGTTTCAAATGTAACCATAAATTAATTAAAAATCCAGAGACCTCTTGAATTTAATAGAGGTAGAATAATGCTCAGATCTGCAGATTACTTCCATTTCTTTGTGACACAGAATATTTATTCTTTTAAAAAAGATTGATAAAATTTTGTTTTATGCGTGCAGCTAATATGGTCTGTCTTGATGAGTAAATTTCTTCCTGTTGGTTTAATGTGGGTTGTTAGACAGAAGGCAGTGCGCTTGCAGTTTCATTAATAGTAAAGCCGACCTGAATGATAACATCATCATTAAGAACCAATACTGTGATGCCAAATTTTTCTTATCACAAAGTGATCTCATCATTTATTCCAGATGCTGACTCTACGAGGAATGAACAATCGTATAAGACTGTTGTATTTTCCTTACCAGCCTTTGCAAACTATCAGAAATTCCTGAATGTCGGGTAAAGCACTAATATTATATTAGGATTCAGCATATATATCATTATTCATATTATTTGGACTATTATGGTATTGGTTGATATTTCCAATGATTAAGTTAATCTACTAACATAACATGTAAAATATAATTTAAAGCAATGACACAAGCAGTAGTAATAATCTGCTTATCTATTCCTTTTTCCAAGCAAAAAATGATTATAGACAAATGTCTACTGAGATAATTGACATCAAAGAAACATATAATCAGGAATATTTTTGCATTCCTCCCCCATTAACTACTCAGTTGAAACATGTTTTCATTTTATGTATTCCTCAATGCACAATTGCCAGCAGTTGGAATACCCCAGGGTGTGAGAAATCTCCACCATTAGTGTGGTAATGTAATGACTACATTTTCCTCAGCTCTTCTGGAACTAGACCTTTGGCCTTCCTGTGTGGCTATGATGGCTTAACATAATTTATGAAACCCATGTCATTAAATTATTGACAGTAGCTGCCAGTTCCTGAAAAACATAGCTTGAGAAGATCTTTTACTTGTCACTACAATATGCAGCAGACTGAAGGAGCAATGTGAATCAACTAGAGATTATTAATTACACATATTTAATTTAATCTGTGATAACATTTTGAAATATATATATATAATATATATATATACACAACATTATGATCCTGTAGTTTCTACTTCAAATGCCTCCTTGAAGAAAAATGTTTTGTGGAAATTTAAATCTCTGGTACTTCCTGATGGCAATGTTATTCCAATTGCCTGTTAATTGATGTAATTACGATCTGAGTTTATTATTTTAACAATAAATGTTGGTGTCAATTTGTTCAATGATTATATTGTGTTTATTGTGTCATGTTAATCAAGTGTTTCTTTCACAATCTCTAACAACTTAACAACAAAATGTAGGTTGATATTTAAGTGCAATGTAAAGGAAGTGCACCATCTTTTGGAATGAGATCCAATTAAGTGAAACTTATGCTTGCTGTTTCAGGTGGATGTGAGCAGTTCTAAGGCAAAGAAGAACAGGAGAGGTATACTGGTTAATACATATCCCTTAATCAACATCAATAAACTACAAAAACTGGACATTAATCTTGTTGCTATTTGTGAGAAATTTAGCTCTCAAATTGACTGCTGTGTTTCCCTATATTTCAATGGTGGCTACATATCAAGAAATATTTCATTGGTTCAGATGTCCTGAAGTTGCGAAAGGTGCTACACAAATGCAAGTTATTTCTTCTTTTGTTGGTGACAAGTGTTTGAGACTTTTTATTCACGACTGGATGTGGATGTTACTGTCAATTGGCATTTATTACCCGTGCTTAATTGCCATTAATAAATTGGTGGAGAGCTGACTTAATGATAGGACAGGGCTCAGGGCAGTCAAAGTCAATCTCACTGGTGAGGGTTCACATATAGGCCAGACCAGATAAAGAAAATGTATTTCTCTGACTGACATTAGCCATTGGGTTTTCACAACAATCTGATAGTTTTATGGCATTGGCTTGGCAGTTGTCAAAAGAATTACAGGTGATGACCAGATTTAAGCTGGAAATGAATACTCTGAACATAATACAGCATTTGACAGAGTGTGGTATCAAGGAGCCTGAGAAAAACTGGAGTCAGTACAAATCAGGCGGAAAAATCTCTGTTCGTTGGACTCCTGTCTAGAACAAAGGAAGATCATTGTGTTGTTGAAGGTTAGTTACCTCAGATCTAGAACATCTTTTTAGGACTTCCTCAGGGTACTGTCCTGGACCCAACCATCTTCAGCTGCTTCATCAGTGACCTTCCCTCCATCATAAGGTCAGAAGTGGGAATATTTGTCAATAATTGCACCACTCCTCAGATTCTGAAGCAGTCCAGGCCCAAGCGCAACAATCAGTTCAGGAAGACAATTATCAAGTAACATTCGCACTACACATGCGCCACACAATAACCATCTCCAATAAGCAAGAACCTAACTATCAGCCCTTGATATTCAGTGGCATTGTCATCACTGAATTCCCATTATTAACGTCCTGGGGATTACCATTGACCATAAATGCTATGGCTACAAGAGCAGGTCAGAGACTAGGAATTCTGTGGTGAAAGAAACTCACTCTTGAACTCCCCAAAACCTGTCCACTATCTACAAGGCACAAGTTGGGAATGTGATGGAATACTCCCCACTAGCCTGGATGAGTACAGCTTTAACAACACAAAAGAGGCTTGACATCATCTAAGACAAAACCTTTTTGGCACCATATTCACAAACATTCACTAATTTCACTATTGAGGCACAGCAACAACAGTCTACAAGATATACAAAAGAAATTTGCCAAGTCTCCTTAGTCAGCCCCTTCCAAACATGATCACTACTCTCCAGAAGGACACAGACACCAGACAAATGGGAACACCACCATCTGTAAGTTCTCCTCCAAGTTACTCACCATCCTGATTTGTAATTGTATCATCATTCCTTCAATGTTGCTAGGTCAAAATGCTGGAACTCCCTTCCTGACAAGGTGAGAATCTACCTGTAGTAAATGGACTGCAGCGGTTTGAGAATGTAGCTCACCCTCACCTTGTCGAGAGCAATCAGTGATAAGCAATAAATTCTAGCTGAGCCAGTGATGTCCATATTCCATGAGTGAATTTTAAAAAATGGCAAGAAGATGAAAAACACATGGTTTGAATCTGGTTGCATTGAATGATAGGTGGATATAAATTCAATACTGGGGAAGTCTAATGCAAAATCACAAGGTCTGGTATACCTCATGCTCCTCAGATGCTGCCTGACCTGCTGTGTTTTCCTAGCACCACTTTAACCTAGACTCTGATCTCCATCATCTGCAGTCCTCACTTTCACCTACACCTCTGAGGAATCAATTTTACATCAGCAAATAGCTTATTGAATTGTGATGCACAGCAAATTAAACCAGTTTGAATATGTTTCATTGATAAGGAATATGATGGATAGCATGAAGCATTTATTTTATGCCTTGTCCAATTTTACTCTCATTTGAAGTCAATGGAATGTAATATCGGGAGCAGAGTAAAACCAGCATTTTACCTGATCCCACCGAATTCCCACCCAGAGGCGATGTCTAAATTATCACCTATCAAGCAGTCCTTAAAAGTATAAATATTGCTTTTTGGTGTCAGTGTACTAGATGTAATTTTTGAGTTGAATTAGGAACATTTTGATTCTATTATTCTGCATTGCACTCCATGACCGTTCAAAATTACAAAATAATCACAAACATTGTTTGTAAATTGCTGTTTATTGTGTACATCGTACTTCTCATGTGTTTGTGTAAATTACTGCAGCCTGAGAGTTTACAGTAATTTTTATGGCACACATCCATTCATGACAATGAGTAGTACTCGGGGCCAAGTAAAACATGATCACAGATTTTGTTTTTAAAATATTCGCATATGCAGCAAATGATAAATTTTAGAATTTCTACATTTCTCTTAAATCTGCACCTCACTAAAAGGAACTAATTACCACAGATATTACAAATCAGATAAAATGTATATATTTGGAAAGCCAAAAGATAGATTTATCTTAAAGTATTTACAGGTTTAAATGATCACATTAAAATCCATGTTAGAAACCTTCACGACACCACCTTCTGTTGCATACTACACCCTAACATCAAACGTTTAATGGAAACAATGGCCTTAATGTCTAGAAGGCTGGCTGGTTGTTTTTGCAGTGTAGAGGTGAGTTATGTGTCAGAATCCAAGGGTAGTGCCTTAGGAAATTGAAGATTCCAATCAGCAACTATCCAAGGCCAGAGCACTGAAAATATTGCAAAGTACCTCTGCAGTTAATAGTTACCAAGGAAATGTTAGACAATTTAAAACCTAGTCTAACATCTTGGTAATGATTAAACTGACTCCTCCTACTTACTACACGTACATCCGACTCCATCTCCCTGGTAAACCTTATGCCCCCTGCACCCTCACCCAGCCAACCCCCACGCTCCAGCACCTGACATCATCAACAATGCTGCCAGGCACAAAGCCCAGTCTCCCTGGTAAACCCCATAGCCCTCAACATGGATCAAGCATAGAGCTGGATAAAGCACAGCAGGACAAGCAGCATCAGAGAAGGGGAGTCAACTATAGCCTTCACCGACCTGACCTAGCCTAAATACGCCATCACTTACTTGGCAGTCTTCCTGTCATGGCCAATGGCAACCTAACTATCACTCACTCTACCCACCGGCACCCTGGTACCCTACATACCTGGAACCTATCACCTGGCACCCTGACCTCACACTTACCTTACACATTTACCATTTCACAGAAGCTGTCACAGTTCTGTCTGTGTTGCTAGACATTTAAATTGTAGAATATAGTCGCTGATTGGTGTGAACAAGAAGCTGTGATTTGACTTCTCTCAATTATCCTGCAATAGGGTTACGATTCAGGTTAAGATATAATGCACATTTCTGCAGGAATCATGATTGGAATCTCCTTCCACAAATGTGGAACCTTTTTCTTAACAGTGTGTACCATCAATAAGATGCACCTCAGAAATTCATCAAAGATCCTCAGACAGCACTTTCCAAATCAACGGCCACACCCATTTAGAAGAATAAGGGTAGCTGCTACATGAGAGCACTGCCACCTACAAGTTCCCCTTCAAGCCATTTATCACCCTGACTTAGAAATATATTGCCATTCCTTCTGTGCTGCTGGGTCACAATCCTGAAATTCACCTCCCAAATGTCATTGTGGGTTAACCCACACCGGATGGACTGCAGCAGTTCAAGAAGGCAGCTCACCACCACCTTCTCAAAGATAACTAAGGACAAGCAACAAATGCTGGCCAACCAGCAATGCCCACATTCCAAAAATGATTTAAAGAACCAGAAAAAATAGGAGCAGAGTTGCAAATTAAAATTGAAAAAGTAAAGGTTTTGCAGAAATGGAAAGGTCAGAGGTCTGTACATTAGCGGTAGACAAAAAGATTGTAATAATTTTAGAAGCTAGCAATGAATCCCTAAAAAAAGGATTAAAATAGATTAAGAAGTTAAACTATCAAGCAATATAAAAAGAGTTAGCAAGAACTTCTACATGTAAAAAAGGATGAAGAGATGGCTAAAGTTAACATTGATTCTTTAGGTATTAAGGCTGGGTAATTAAGAACAGGAAATACAAAAAAGGCCAAGATTCTGAACAAATATTTTGTGTGTATCTTTACGGCTGAAGTTATAAAAAGTATCTCAATAATAGTGGCAAATTAAGGGGCAAATGCAGACCTTCATGGTTCTATACCTGGCTCTCCAGCAGACCATGATGGTGCTGGTCCTGGCTCTCCACCAGACAATAATGAGGCTGAACTGGCTCTCCAGCAGACTCTAATGGGGTTGGTCTCCAGCAGACCCTGAAGGAGTCTGGACCTGGCTCTCCAGCAGACCCTGAAGGAGTCTGGACCTGGCTCTCCAGCAGGCCCTGAAAGAGTGGAGGGCAGGTGAGGTGTGTGTTTGGCTCTCTAGTAGACATGGAATGGGATGGATCTAGCTTTCCAGCAGACCATGAATGGGTGAGCCTGACTCTCCATCACATCCAAAAACCTGACCACAGAGGCAGCCAGTCTGTTGGAAGCTTGAGGCAGCTGGATCCCCATAGTGCAGCAACTCTCCTGCAGCCTCTGGAAGACGAGGACCATTGCTTCCCACATTCTATCTTCGGTTCCTGTTCCACCCTGTACACATGGACAGAATCCATGACTTCTGACACCACTGGGGCCTTTCGAGCCTGGGGTTGAGCAGGTGCCTGGTCTCTGGCAGCCCTCCAAGTGGCCTCCAGTTTAGGGTAGTTTATTTCCCTCAGCAGCTGTGGAGCTGTCACACTGAGGTGCTCACCAGGTTATGCTCCCAAACTTTCTGAGGCTGGCACTGGCACCAAGCTGTCAATATTTGAGCTGGTGGAGGATGCAGGCAGCACCATCACTAATGCTTTCTCTGAGACCTTGAAACTTTCATCCTCAGAGATTGAGGAGATGGCTTCTGGTAGAGCAGGCTGTTTCTCTGCAGAGGTCATAGACGTCCCATTGATACCTGCAAGACTCAAAGGAGAGAAGGCAAAGTGGTCAATAGTTAGAAGTGGTAGGCAGTGAGTGACACTCACAGTGGGGTTAATGTGAGAGCCAAAGTGCAATTGAGTAGGATTGACTCAATCGGTGTGACATGGATGTCTCAGCATTCCCACAGGAGCTGTCCCTGTCTACTCCTTCGAGGGACAGGATTCTCTCCACATAGTGGGGGCAAGTAAGTAGTCTGATGTCAAGTAGCCCTCCATCTGGCCCTTCCGTTTGTGGGCTCTTTTCTATGGGAATGAGAGAAAGGAAGGCATTGAGTGAGTTGAAAGTGGGGGTCATGGCTGTTAGTGCTGGTGCAGGTGAGAATAAGATAGTGAAGTGTTCAAAGGGAGTGAGTAAGCAGTATACAGGTCATGCAGGGTTAGTGGTATCGGGGTATGGGTTTGAAGTGAAGGAAGGTATTGCAGTTAGTAGTGAGAGTGGCAGAACATGAGCCTTGGGAGGTGAGTGCAGGGCCAGGGATAGAGTGAGTATGAGGTGACAGAGAAAAGAGTGTGGTATTTACCCTGGCAGATCAGAGGAGGTCATTGACTTGCTTGTGACACTGTTGGCTAATTATTTGGACTGAGAGGCGACCTTGGACAGGCTGCCAGAGTCTGTAGGTGCAGCCACCTCTGCCAGTCCTCTGGGAAGATGACCCTACTCCACTGCACCACCCCATCCAACAGGACTTCCATGACCCTGTCAAAGGTATCTAACTAAAGGCACCTCATTAACAACCTATCCCACATTTCTATGGCACTGTTCTCATCTGAATTCTGCCCCATCTTATGACATGTTGTTTCTGGAGGAACTTGTCATTGAGCAAATATCCACAAAGTGATCAGCAACCCAGCCATCTGTGCACCATGTCTAAACGGATGTTGCGTGCCCAGGTGGGCACAGGTGGGCACTGGCATTCTGAGGCTCTGTGGCTCCACGACAGGCATGGTATGAAGATCTTCCCCTTCTCCACCATCTTCATACCATGCCTGTCACAGAGCCGTGGAACCTCAGAATGCCAGTGCCCACCTGGGCACACAACATCCTTTTAGACTTGGTGCACAGGTGGCAGGGATGTTGGTCACTTCGTGGATATTTGCTCAATGACAAGTTCCTCCAGAAACAACATGTCATAAGATGGGACAGAATTCAGATGAGAACAGTACCATAGAAATGTGATAGGTTGTTAATGAGGTGCCTTTAGTTAAATCTCTCTCAACCTCACACAAAAAAAACCTTCTAAGTACTCAGTGCAACTTGATTTTAGCAAAATAAATTCATCCCCAAGTGTCCTGCCATACTTTTCAATTAACAGCCAGACACCACCAGGGTTCCAGATGTGGTTATATCGGTACTCTAAATAACTGAGGCGCAACCTCCCTATATTTGTAGTGGTTTATTGTGAAGGGAATTGAATTCAGAAGTAGGAAGGTAATACTTGAGCCACACAGGACACTGGTGAGACCATATTGTGTGTACTGTGTACAGTATTATCTATCTTACATGAAGAAGAATGTAAATATGTTAGAAGCAGTTCAGAAAAGGTTTCCAAACTAATACCTGGACTGGGCAGATTAGAACATAGAATAATACAGCACGGACCAGGCGCTTTGACCCACAATTTTGTGCTGGAGGTTGTTTTCAGGGGAAAGCTTGGACTAAGCTAAGCTAGAATTTAGAAGGATAAAAGGTGACTTGATTGAAACATATAAGATCAAGGGTCACTGTTTACAAATCAGACGTTGTCCCTTTAAAACAGATATGGGGCAATTTTTTTCTTTGGAACTCTATCCCTGAAAAGGTAGTGGAAGCAGAGTCTGTCAATACTTTTAAGGCAGAGGTCAATAGATTCTTGTTAAGCAAGAGGGTGCAAGGTTATCACATTATCAGGGTTAAGCAGGAATGTGGATTTGATTTTGCAATCAGATCAATCACGGCCTTATCAAATGATGAATCAGCTAGAGGGTAGAGTGGTCTACTACTTCGTGTTCATCTGTATGTATGTTCATGGAACCCTTATTGTCTTTTAGTCTCCTAGATAGTTCATGGTAAAGTTTAATACTCCACCTGTTCAACTTTGAAGGAAAAGCATATTTGATCACTGGACCACTTTTCTTTATTTCCAAAAAACTTTATTCATAAAAGATATATAATATGTAGTCACAAATACAGTTCGTTTCTGTACAGTAGCATATCAAGGAAATAAACAAGCATTGGAGTTTGACTCTATGTAAACAAACCAAAGGCATCTCTTACTTGAACCAGATTATAGTTACTTGGATTTCAGGCACATGGAGGGTCCAGTAACTGAACGGACCCCATTTACCTTATGCAGGAAGACCTCAGACAGTTGTCTTTCCCCACTATGCCTACTGTTCTGGATGGCTAGAAGTTATCAGACATCACACTACAACAGGTGAGGCAGTGAACCAAGTAGTGAAGACAACCTTTTCCACACATGGGTCTTTGGATGTGATTGTTTAAGACAGTGGTCTGTGAATGAATACTTAAAGAGATTCATAGCTGAGTCTGAAGTAGTAACATCACCAACTCTCCATTTCATCCACAAGCTGCTGGAAGGGCCAAGAGAGCAATGAACGCCATGGAAAGGTGAATGATTAAGAATTGTGATTTGCATTCAACTTTAATGAACTATACACTCTTATACACCAGCAACACTTTTGAGTGATGAATGTTCAGAAGTAGAGTTACTTCTGGACAGAAAGCTAAAAATGCAAATTTTATTGCTACAGCAAAACTTCACACTGAATTCCATATCTCAGGAATCTGAGGGATTGAGAACAATCAAGAGTGATGGAAAGAAAACAACAAAACAACTGATTTTATTAGCTTTGGTATGAATATGGATTAGAGATAGATAATCAAAAGGTGCAGTCCTTGAAAAGGCAGAGAATACATTTTCCTGAGTTGTTCAACATTTGATGGGAATGTATGGAAGGATCAGTGATGACAAGATCAGCATGAAGTATAAAAGTACCACAGCAACTTTACTGGGAAGTTCAAACTTTGTGATGGGTTTGGTATGGTGAAAGTTTAGTTATTTAAAAAAAAACAGTTCAATAATATCAATGTAACAGTGAAGAGAGACTCGGAAGGAGTTGTAGTGATGTAATGAGAATAGATATCTTGATGAGCTGGTGATGTAACTTATAATGTATGGTGTATTCGATGGGCTGGGTACAATGATGTCAATAAAAGAGTTTGAAGCAACCTATTACAGCTCTTAGGGTAAGGAAAAATTATGACAGGACACAAATTACCACAGAGATATTCTCTATAATGAGTAGTGTTGAATCCTGAGCCACGCAACCTCTGATAAGACACGAGTCTCTCTGCCCATTTTCTCTCATTGCCTTTATGTTGCATTTTGATAGCAGCTTTCGTCCCATTCACACACCTTCTAGGCACATTGTTTGCTTCGTTATTTGTCCAAAACCACACTATTTGAGCTTGGACTATTTTGGTGCCATTTTGGTAATTTAAATAGCACTGCCCTCCATCCCCTACCCCACACCTTCTCTTTTGGTCTTCTTTTCATCCTTACTCTTTAGTTTGCTGAAAATACATTATATTCTAAGTTTTTCAGATGAAAAGTCTGAAATATTAACATTGTTTCCCTCTCTACAGATACTGTCAGACCTGTCGAGTATTGCTGAATTTTCCAGTTTTAATTATGGCTGAAGAGGTAATGAATACATCAGTTGTGATCTTCTAAAATTTTCTGGGTTGGTACAGTGGCTTTGTGGTTAGCACTGCTGCCTCACAGTGCCAGGGGCCCGAATTTGATTTCAGTCTCAGGTGACTGTGTGGAGTTTTCACATTCACCCCGTGTCTGTGTGAATTTCCTCTGGGTGCTCCAGTTTCCTCCCACATCCAAAGATCTGTAGGTTAGCTAGATTGGCCATGCTAAATTACCCATAGTGCTCAGGGATGTGTAGGTTAGGTAGATTGGCTGTGCTAAATTACCCATAGCATTCAGGGATGTGTGGGTTAGGTAGATTGGCCATGCCAAATTGCCCATAGCTTTCAGGGATGTGTAGGCTAGGTAGATTGGCCATGTTAAATTGCCCATAGCGTTCAGGGACGTGTAGGCTAGGTAGATTGGCCATGCTAAATTTCCCATAACATTCAGGAACATGTAGGTTAAGTAGATTGGCCATGCCAAATTGCCCATTGCGTTCAGGGATGTGTAGGTTAGGTAGATTGGCCTTGCCAAATTGCCCATAGCGTTCAGGGATGTGTAGGTTAGGTAGATTGGCTGTGCTAAATTGCCCATACGTTCAGGGATATGTAGGTTAGGTAAATTGGCCATGCTAAATTGCCCATAGCATTCAGGGATATGTAGGTTAGGTAAATTGGCCATGCTAAATTGCCCATAGCATTCAGGGATGTGTAGGTTAGGTAGATTGGCCATGCTAAATTACCCATAGTGCTCAGGGATGTGTAGGTTAGGTAGATTGGCCATGCTAAACTACCCATAGCGTTCAGGGATGTGTAGGTTAGGTAGATTGGCTGTGCTAAATTACCCATAGCATTCAGGGATGTGTAGGTTAGGTAGATTGGCCATGCCAAATTGCCCATAGCTTTCAGGGATGTGTAGGCTAGGTAGATTGGCCATGTTAAATTGCCCATAGCGTTCAGGGACGTGTAGGCTAGGTAGATTGGCCATGCTAAATTTCCCATAACATTCAGGAACATGTAGGTAAAGTAGATTGGCCATGCCAAATTGCCCATTGCGTTCAGGGATGTGTAGGTTAGGTAGATTGGCCTTGCCAAATTGCCCATAGCGTTCAGGGATGTGTAGGTTAGGTAGATTGGCTGTGCTAAATTGCCCATACGTTCAGGGATATGTAGGTTAGGTAAATTGGCCATGCTAAATTGCCCATAGCATTCAGGGATATGTAGGTTAGGTAAATTGGCCATGCTAAATTGCCCATAGCATTCAGGGATGTGTAGGTTAGGTAGATTGGCCATGTTAAATTGCCCATAGCGTTCAGGGATGTGTAGGTTAGGTAGACTGGCCATGCTAAATTGCCCATCATGTCTGGGAACGTGCAGGCTAGATAAATTTTGCATGGGAAATGCAGGGTTACAGGGATTGGGTAGGAGGCTGGTTCTAGGTGGGCTGCTTTTTGAAGGGTGTGGACTCGATGGGCTGAATGATCTGCTTCTACACTAGAGGGATTCCATAATTGTTGATTTTGAAAAGGTCCCAGTGGATTGAAAAACTGCAGATGTAAAGTCCCTTTGAAAGTGATAATGCAAACAAATCTTTCAGGAGAGGCGATGGCCTAATGGCAATACTGCTGAACTGTTAAACAAGATAACACTCTGGGGACCTGATATCGAATCCCACCGTGGCAGATGATGAAATTTGAATTCAAGAAAAATATCTGGAATTAAAAATCTAATGATAACTATGAATCCATTGTGATTGTCAGAAAAACCCATCTGGTTCACTAATGTCCCTTCGGGAAGGAAACTGCCATCCTTACCTGGCCTGGACTACTTGTGACTCCTGACCCATAGCAATATGGTTGCCTGTTAACTGCACTCTGGGCAATTGGGATTGGCACTAAATGCTGCCTAGCCAGTGATGCCCTCATCCCATGAATGGAATGTTAGAAATCACACACCAGGTTATAGTCCAACAGGTTCATTTCGAAGTACTAGTTTTCGGAGCACTACTTCCAAATAAACCTTTTGACTTTGTCCACCCCAGTCCAACACTGGCACCTCCACCTTATGAAATGGAAATCAAATTTGACACATTCCTTAAGAGTTCTTTAGGGATGGAACAAGTAGAATTGATAGAAGGTATAATTGGAATTCTAACAGGTATGTGTTCAGTTGCCAGATAAAGGTTTTTTCTTAAGTTGTGGCTTTCAAAAGAAAATAAACCATTACCTGAGGGAAAAGAAATTGCAAGGCTAAGGGGAAAAGGCAAGGGAATCCCATTAGTTTAATTACTCTTATGTGAGCCAGTTGAGACATAATAGGCTAAATGCCTGTGTTATGTTCTTACCATTCTACAGTTCTGTGGTATTGTGGGAAATTGTTTAGAGTGGATAGAGGATTGGGTAACAATTCGAAAACAGAGAATCAGGTTAAATGGGATATCCTTTCCAAGAGGGCAGCAGAGTAACAGCACAATGTTCGGGCTGCTGAGTCTGCTTCCATCTACTTTTTCATCTTCCCTTCTCTTTTACTCTTTTTCTCTTCTTGTTGCATTTTTGGCGGGCCATCGGCAAGAGCGAGAGCAGAATGGCAGCAATGAGTTGGGGGTGGTGGGGTGGTGGGATGGTGGGGTGGTGGGTGTGGCGGCATGTTCCAGGATTTGGCAGTGGCAGCAACAAATTCGAGAATCGTGTTCCAAGTGCATGCAGTGGGAGTGAGGTCCGAGGGCTGTGGCAGCACTGAGGCTCAAGGCTTTGGGGAGGGAGGCTCACTTACCTTATGGAGATAAGTCTATCTCATGGAGATTACACTTTTAGATCTGGACGCTTTCTCCTTTCTTCTTAGCTCCATTATTTGTTTTGTATATCTGCATTTTAAAAATATTCTGGTTTTTGTATCTTAGGCAGTTGATTTGATTTTTGTGTCTAGAGCAGCTTTTTGTTAATTCGGGTTTTCATACCTAAGGCCACACTGGTGAATGATGACTTTGTACACTTTTCATTGTACTCCTGTACTTCTGTACTTGAGCACATGAGACAAAAAAACTAATTCTAATTATTTTCAAATTTAGGATGTTGCAGAATTAGTTCTGATAGCTCAACAATTTCCAATCATTATTGAAGATTCAATAATTGTATTTGTTGTTGACACAAAGATACACAATGAAATAAGTTGCAAAGACACAGATTCTGAAAAGGGAGGTAGTTGGGTTGAGAGAGTAGGAAAATGTTTGGTAGATAATTTGGAACAATGTTAGAAACTTTGGTAGGACAAATAGAAAACTGGATGATAAAACCATAAGCATTGGAGCAGAATTAGGCCATTAGGTCTGCTTAACCATACAGTCATGGCAATATGTTACTCAACCCCTTCTCCCACCTCCTTCCCATAATCATTGATCCCATTACCAATCAAGAATCTACCTACCTATGTCGTAAAAACATTCAGTGACTTGGCCTCCATTGCCCTCTGTGGCAATGGGTTCACAGATTAACCACCCTCTGGCTGAAGAAATTCTTTTCATCTCAGTTTTAAAGGGTCATCCCTTCACTTTGAGATTGTGCCCTTGGATCCTAGTCTCTCCTGCTAGTGGAAACATCTCCATATCAACTGTATCCAGGCCTCTCAGTATTCCATAAGCTTCAATGAGATCCTCCCTCATCCTTTTAAACTTTGTCAAGTATAACCTAGAGTCCTCAACTTCTCCTCACATGGCAAGACCTGCATCCTCGGGATCATTCTTGGGAACCTCCTCTGGACCCATCCAATGCCAGCACAATCTTCATTAGACATGGGGTACAAAACTGCTCACAATATTTCAAATGTGGTCTGACCAGAGTCTCAAACATCTCAGCCGTACAATTCTGCTCTTGTATTTTAGCTCTCTTGAAATCAATGCTAACATGCATTTGCTTTCCTAACTGCAAACTGACCTGCATATTAATCTTAAGAGAATTCTGAACTAAGATTCCCAGTTCCCTTTGTGCTTCTGATTTCCCAAAGCCTTTCCCCATTTAGAAAATAGTCAATGCCTCTATTCTTCCTACCACAGTGCATAACCTCTCACTTTCCCACATTGTATTCCATCTGCCTCTTCTTTGCCCACTCTTCTGCAGCCTCCTCTCTTCAACAACTCTACCTGTCCCTCCACCTATCTATGTCATCTGCAAACCTAGCAACAATGCTCTCAATTCATTTGTCCACATCATTACTGAATAACGTGAATGGTTGTGGTCTCAAAACTGACAACTTTGGAATTCCACTAGACTCTGGCTGCCATCCTGAAAGAGATCCATTTATCCCTACTTTCCGCCTTCTGCCAGTACTCTATCCATGTCCCTAGCACCATGGGATGTTATATAATTTTACCTCTCCTTGTGTGGCTCCTTGTCAAAGGCCTTCTGAAAATCCAAACAGATCATGCAAACTGACTTTCCTTTGTCTAAATTGCTCTAACCTTCTCAAAGAATTCTAATAGCTTTGTCAGGCATGAACTCCCCTTGATGAAGCTGTGCTAACTCAGTCCTTTTTAAAAATTATTTATTCATTTATGGGATGTGGCCATGGCTGGTTGGCCAACATTTATTGTCCATCCCTAGTTGCCCTTGAGAAGGTGATGGTGAACTGCCTTCTTCAACTGCTGCAGTCTGTCTGTTGAAGATTGACCCACAATGCCATTAGAGAGAGAATTTCATGATTTTGACCTAGCGACAGTGAAGGAACAGTGATATATTTCCAAGTCAGGATGCTGAGTGACTTGGAGGTGAACTTGAAGATGGTGGTATTCTAGATGCCCTTGTCCTTCTAGATGAAAGTGGTGATGGATTTGAAAAGTGCTGTCTGAGGATCTTTGGTGAACTTCTGCAGTGCATCTTGTAGATATTACACATTGCTGCTAATGAGCGTCGGTGGTGGTGGGAGTGGATGCTTGTGGATGTGGTGCCAATCAAGTAGGCTGCTTTGTACTGAATAATGTCAAACTTCTTGATAGTTGTTGGGGCTGCACTCATCCAGACAAGTGTGGAGTATTCCATCACACTCCTGACTTGTGCCTTGTAGATGGTGGATGGGCTTTCATGAGTCAGGAGATGAGTTAGTCTCTGCAGTATTCTGTCCTGCCATTTATGTGGTGAGTCTAGTTGAGTTTCTGGTCAGTGATAACTACCAGGATGTTGATAGTGGGGAACTCAGTGTTGGTAGCTCCATTGAATGTCAAGGGGTGATGGTTAGATTGTCTCTTCTTGGTGATAGTCATAGCCTGGCATTTGAATGGCACGAATGTTACTTGTCAGCGCAAGCCTGAATATTTTCCAGATCTTATTAGATTTGGATATGGTCAGCATCGGTGGCTGAGGAGTTGCAATGGCGCTGAACATTGTGTAATCATAAGCGAACATCCCCACTTCTGACCTTATGATGGAGGGAGGGTCATTGATGAAGCAGTTGAAGCTGGTTGGGCCTCAGACATTACCCTGAGAAACTCCTGCAGAGATATCCTAGAGCTTTACCATGCTCTTCCAAGTACTGCGCAATCTCATCCTTAAAATGGACTCTCCAATCTTACCATCTCTGAGGTGAGGCTAACCAGTCTATAATTTCCCGTCTTCTATCTCCCTCCCATCATAAACAGGGGCACTACATTAACTATTTTCCGGTCTTCTGGGACCCTCCTTAACTCCAATGGTTCACGGAAGATCATCACCAATGCTTCTACAATCTCCTCAGTTATCTCCTTCAGAACTCTGAGATATAGATGTTCTGGTCTGGGTGCCTTATTCAGCTTCAGATCTTTCAGTTTCCCCAGCACTTCTTCTTTAGTGATGGCCTTTACACCCACCTCTGTTCCTGACTCTTTTGAAGTTCTGGTATACTGCAGGTGTCTTCCACTGTGAAAATCAATGCAACACTTAAGATATCTGGTTGGCATGGACGAGTTTCAGTGCTGCGTGACTCTATGATTCTAAAATACCTAGCAGAGGTTCAGAGGGAATTTGAGGACATTCTTTCTCACAAAAAGGATTGTAAGTTCCAGATACCCATAAACCATCTGTGTACATTATCTTCGTGAACAAAACCAAGGCAGGATCGAAACTGTCTTAGGCCAAAAACAGTGATATATTTTCATTCTGGTTGTTGTAATTTATGAAAGTACTTCTGACTTTTCCTGTCTGAAATAATGACTACATTCCATGTGAAACTATTATGGTCATTCTAACAGATGAGAGACTTAACAAACAATCAAGGTATTTTTCAATGTATAATTTCAATTACATTGCACTATAAACTTTTGCAATAAATTCTGTGTCTTACAATTGTGTACTGCACAACCACCTGATTGATCTGTGCTCTGAAAATTAGTGTGCTTCCAATTAAACCTGTTGGACTATAACCTGGTGTTGTGTGATTTTTAACTTTGTACACCCCAGTCCAACACTCTCATCTCCCAATCATTCCATGTGTTGTCATTGTCATTGGATTCTTTCTGTGAATTTGCATGGTTCCTTTGAACAATAATGTTGGAAATTAGAGTCCATTTAAAACTAAATTTTCCTCTTATTTGCTGTATAGAATAAGATCTCATTTAATGGCTGTTATAGCAGTGATTAGCTTTCCGCAATTTTAAACAATTTTCCAGAAAATAAAGGAACAAGAAAGGTCACAAGAATAGTCGGGTTCACCAAGGTCACAATGCACCATTGAGTTGACATCAATGAACTGTATGGCATCATATAAACTGAGCCCATCCTATTATTCTGGATGCAGGAAATGACATCACCAACCCAAGGAAACGCAAACATATAAATAGAAAGCAGTCTACACCACCAGTGCTTCATTTGGAGGCTCACAGAAGATGTTACTGAGTATGGTGATGAAATGTCTGAAAACGAACCTTCCAGCTCAGCGAGCAAACCTACATCCAGAACCTCAACCTAAGCTACAACTCTCCTCAAAACTCACTACCATCCTATTATTATTGAATTGTATTACCAGAGGGCAGTCCTCATCAAGGATCAGAAGAGAATCAGGGAAGACCCAGGGTTGAGTTCCTTAATACTATGGCAAGACAGCAGATGGTGCCTTCACAACCTTACATTCAACGTTACAGCCTGTTTATCCTCTGGTACTGGTCAACTTCAATAGTCATAGTTGTATTACACTTACTTGTCCAAATAACTAATGTATCATATTAAAACTACATTTTCTTATCAAACATAAGAAATTATCTGAAAATTCCCTATAAATCTTTCAGTTGCTTATATTTAGCAAACTGTAGTCATAAATCTCCAAAATTCAGTAATGTTTATCTAATTATCTGCCTTGGCTCAGTGAGCCAGAAAGTGATAGATTCAAGAACAACTCCACCATGATCACTCCACATCATTAGCAAAATGTTGGCAACAGGATGAGATCCTCAAACACGAGACAGCCCTGTGCTCACTTGCAGCAAGATGTGAAAAATATTCAGTCTTGAGCTTATAAGTGACAAGTACATTGTGCCACACCAGTGCCAGGTGATCATTGCCAGCAGGAGAGAATCTATCATTCCTCCTTTTTAGATTGAATTGTGTTACCATTGTTGAATTCCCCATCATTAACATACTGTGAGTAACCATTGACCTGAAACTAAACTAGACAAAACATCTCAATTGTGTGGGTCTAAGAGCAGCTCAGAGGCTCGGGATTGCCTGATGAGTAACCTCCGCTCCTTACCCTAAACCTGTGGCCCCTGGTTATTGACTCTTCAACTATGGGAAAACGTTTCTCCCTATCTACCATTTCTGTGCCTCTCAGAACTTTGTACACCTCAATCAAAGTTCCCGTCAGCCTTCTCTGCTCTCAGAAAAATAAACTCCCTATCCTATTGAGTGTCTCTTCATAGCTGAATCACTCCAGCCAGAGCAACATCGTAAAGAATCTTCTGTATCCTTTCTACTGAAACCACATCCTTCCTATAGTGTCGCAATTGCACATGGTGTTCCTCCTGTGGTGTAACAACCATTACATATAGCTCCATCGTAACTTCCTTGCTCTTGCATCCAATACCTTGACTAATAAGACAAGTATTCTATATACCATCTTTACTATCTTATGTACCTGTCCTGCGTCTTTAGGGATCCATGAACAAGCACATCCTGGTCCATCTGATCCTTTGTATAACCATGGTCCTATCACTTAATGTGTACACTCTTGATTTCTTAGTTCCCCCAAATGCAAAATGCTGAATCTTAATTTGTTGGGTGAAATGGACCAATTTGGCTTGAGTAAAATAAAATTTGAAGCAACTTTTATTTTACTGACCATCCTAATATGAAGGCATTATTAGCCCCTCACACACAGCTTCACATCACAGATACACTCTTTTAAATCCAGATGTCCTAAAAACGGCATTATCTGAAAAGCAGATTTTTTTTGACAGATGTCATTTTAAAATAATTGCACAATGTAGGGAAGCGGGGGTGGAAAGGTACTAAATCCAGGCTGAAAAATAAGTTCACATAAACAGCCACATGACCATTTATCAAAAGTGCTTCGCAATCATATCACTTGGTTTTTCTGTATCTTGGTTTAAGGGGTTCCAATCTGAATTAAAGTATTCTCATGTTTTTACCCCCAGAATTTGACAATTCCAAAACCCAGCAGAACTGGTGAATGCTAGGTCAGGGTTTGCCTTTAATCTGCAGCTTAAACATTTCTTAAGTCTTAAAAATAATGTGCTAGATTTTCCATGGAGGGACAATCTCATTGTTTTTTACAGAAGGAGGGAGCTCCGCATTTCTAACAGGGTACTGTGATCAGGGTTCCTTCAGAAGTGCAGAGATATGTTTCCATTTTGACAGTTCTCTCCTTGCGTGGTTCAACTCAGTCCCTGTAAATAATGGGATTTAAAGGTCCAGAAACACCAGCATCCAGCTTTTGTCAAAGTGTGAGTACACAAGGTAAGTGTGTTGGGAGGGTAGAATGCCAGTTCAGTGGGAGGTAGACGTCAGGTAAATAGAATGTGGATAGGGTCCCAGGCTGCAAGGTGGTATGGAAACCAGGAAAGTGATGCAGTGTTTAATGTAGATCGGGGTAGGGTGGGAGAAATCAGTTGTGCCAGTGGATTGTGGATGTGGGGGTGTTAGGTCCCTAGTAGGGAAGGGGTGATTGTGTCCAGGGTGTTGGTGGGAGGAGGGTGGAAGGGGGGGGGGGGGTTAAATGTGTGGAGGCACATCTGATCCATAGATTGGAATGAGTGTTTGGGTCCCAGCTTGGGGATAGTGAGGAATTGGAGAGTATGCTCAGAGCGGGCAAAGGAAGGTTGGATCCGCAATGGGGTAGGTCACTTCCAGCAGTGAGTGAAAGGGTATTGGATCCAGATCAGGAGAATGGGGGTCAGGTCAGGTGCAAGGGAAGCAGGTTTATGTCCGGTGGCAAGGGAAGAGGTGGGGTGGGGGTTGAGTCATAAATGAGGTGGTAGGGATGTCGGGTCCAGAGCCATGGGAAGGAGAATCGGGTCCTCCGGCAGAAAAGAGGGGATCAGGTCTGGAGTGGGAATGGGGTTGGTTCAGGTCTGGTGGCTGCAGAGGGAACACCAGGTGATGCTGCAGGGAAGAATGGTCTGCGTCCAGAGTGGGGATTGAATCCCAGTGCCTGGGGAAGCAGTGTCTAGTCTGGTGTATGAGAAGGGGGTGTTGGGCTTAGGTTTGATGTATCAGTTTGGGGTGGGGTGTGTCATTTCAGGGTCTGGTGAGTGTGGGTCTGGGGGAGGTATAATTCTGGATGTATGAGGTAAAAGTGAAGTTAGTTGAATCGTTACTCAGCAGCTAGACTATGCATTTAATAGTCTATCCACTCCTGAGTAATCCTTTACCAGTCTTCATCAGAATTCTCCAAGCTGAATGCAGACATTCAAAGTGTTTGAGGCAAAGAGGAATTGCCCAGCAGAATCTTCAATTTCTCAGGCAATACCTTTGGAGTTTCCACTGATGGATATTCTTCAAGGTTCTCAGGCACAACTCCCATCTATGCTGGAAGAAAGACTGCCTGATCATCAGAAAATCTGGGCCAATACTTCATTTTCATGGATGCATAGGTACGTTTGATGCTTTTCCTTTGTTGCATTGCCTTTTTTTAAACATAGCCTTCGTTCTTCTACGTCTTACCCTTGGCAGTTTTGGGGTAATTCTGTGAAGCTGTTTCCTTAATGTGATGCCTTTTTGAACTGCAAAGCAGGTTAGGTATACAATTCTAACACTGCAGGAGATTTCTGGAAGTGATAGTGAGACTCCGCGCTGGGAAAAAGATTTCTAAAATTACTTCATATATTTCTATGATATAGAGTAAATTAAAGATTCGGATCCCCGCTGAGCAATGGTGCATTACAATTGAATTACATACTTTTAAGACTGACTTTTAAAGTTCACATCGTTGGTGGGAGTCTTGATAATTGGCAGGACCAATTGAAAAGTTGTAAGTGACCATTATTTTGTGACCAGCAGGGAAATTTCACCATTGTATCAACTTAAAATATTAGAAGAATTAGAAAATTGCTCCCTATGTTCTGTAATTCAGGGATTCTGGACTCACAGTCCAAATTCAAGCTGAACATTTGCATCAATACAAAATTCTATTTGTCAGCTGAGTGTCAGTGATAGCCCTCTCACCTCTTACCCAACAGCTTGTGGGTTTAAGCCCTGTTACTGAAACCTTAGTGCATTATATAAGGTACCATTTGACTGCTGCTCTGAGGGAATGTTGCGCATTTGCAGGTGCTGTCTTTTGGCTGAGATGTTAAATGAAAACCTTCCAAGGTCAGTGTAAAAGATTCCTCTGTACTATTTGCACATTCTTGATATACAATCACAGTATTGCATTCAGATTACATGAAGTGCATGGTAGTTTTCAATAATAGTTAGCTTTTGAGACTGAATGTTGTGGATTATGTTCAGAGATTTGAGCTTAAGTTATAATGTATAACAATGGTTCTGAAAGGGTTAATTTTGGGCACTGCATTAGGCTCCACCCAATCTGATAATCAGTGGAGAATGTAGGAGACGAGTTCAAGATCCTAATGGTGACTCCTGATAGTCTTCATAATTATAACTATCTACCCAATGTAATTAGTAACTATTATTTTTATGCATAAACTACATCATTTTGTTTGTTGTGAAGACAATTATCTCTTGCTAAGATTAATTTATGATTAATTTTCTTTCACTATTAATCAAACAGGTTCTTAGGCCCAATGCATAATATATTATCAGAGGTACCACCTTACAATTGTTAACCCTGCCTGCCCTTTCAGGTGAACATAAAAATGTTAGGATTAGGGTTAGGTGTAATGTTAGGGTTAGGATGAACCTCAAAAGTACTTCCCTGGCCATAAAGTAGATGTCCTGAGGTTGTGAATGCTGCTATATAAATGCAAGTCTTTTTCTTTCTATTCTTGATTCTGTTTGGCACAATTTGGATTATTGCTAAAATAGAATAATCATACTAACCATATTGACATGGATTTATTAGTGCCAGCCTCCAACAAATTACACAGAGCAAGCAGTTATTAATTTTTGATTTACAATAGCCCTACTGTATTCTACCAGTAAAGGGTCCTATATCCAAGTAAACTACATTAAACTTGACCTACATTGTTTCATACCAAGTGATCTCAGCAAAGGATAAATAGCTTTGTTCACCCTGTTTCACTCTGGAACTTGAACTATTCTTGCATGTATTATGGTAAATGATCCAAATAAATTCCACTGAAAACCACAGTTGAATAAATCCAGGATTAAAATCTTATTATGTTTACTCTAAAATAGTAATGGTAATAATTTTAATATAGACATGTTCCACAGTGGATAATGTTGTACTTACTAATAACATAGCGACTTAAAGTGACAGATAAAGATGCTGAGTAGGTGTCTTTCCAGTATCTGCACTGATTTCCAATATATGGCTATCAGATTAGAAACTGCTGCAAATGTGTTGCTGGTCAAAGCACAGCAGGTTAGGCAGCATCTCAGGAATAGAGAATTCGATGTTTCGAGCATAAGCCCTTCATCAGGAATAAGAGAGAGAGCCAAGCAGGCTGAGATAAAAGGTAGGGAGGAGGGACTGGGGGAGGGGCGATGGAGGTGGGATAGGTCAAAGGAGGTCAAGGTGAGGGTGATAGGCCGGAGTGGGGTGGGGGCGGAGAGGTCAGGAAGAGGATTGCAGGTTAGGAGGGCGGTGCTGAGTTGAGGGAACCGACTGAGACAAGGTGGGGGGAGGGGAAATGAGGAAGCTGGAGAAATCTGAATTCATACCTTGTGGTTGGAGGGTTCCCAGGCGGAAGATGAGGCGCTCCTCCTCCAGCCGTCGTGTAGTTGTGTTCTGCCGGTGGAGAAGTCCAAGGACCTGCATGTCCTCGGTGGAGATTAGAAAGAAAACAGTAAATAGAATGGTTCCATTAAAAAGTAAACATGTAGTTCCAGAGGTGAGTCGAATTCAGTTATTCTCGCTATACTGAGTAAAGCTTTGCCTATGCAGTTCCAAAGCAGAATAGACAAGCAAACAGTGAAGGTCTGAAACATGTGATGAATGAAAGAGCTCATCTGAAATGTACTTCTTTTTTACTCGCGCATTGATTAACTTTTTTGGCATTTCCATCATGTTCAGTTTCTATTTTATAACAAAGCAAATTTGATGGCAGTGCTGGAGCGAAATAGAAAGGTGACTCGAAATAATGAGAGCTGTGGTGCAACAATGTAGGAAATTGATTAAAAACATGATGATCTTTGTATCTTCTTTGTTGATCTTTCATACAGATTACCAAAACCTTTAACAGCAGAAAACAGACAAATACACTTCTCATTTGTCTCCTGAAAATATCTGTAATATCTCTGTGTTTAGTATTTACTTTCTCATTTAAACTATGGAGTATTAAGTCACATTTGGTGTAATGGAGATTTACATAAGATTGCTGTTAATTCAGGTTTGTACTTGTAATGAACATTGTCTTTTTATATGTGTACTTGCAAAGCACAGTGTCGTGATTTAAAGCAGTTTATGTACACAAACACACATGTTGTGCAGGCTTCTATTGACACACAGTTAAACATAGTGACTATTTTCACTTCTGTGGCATGACATTTGATCAGCTGCAATTATCATTAGCATACACTCGTGTTCCTTATATGTGGCTGGGGAGGGAGAGACTGGAGGGTAGAATAAACTGGCAGAGTGATGACCACCAGCACATAGGAGAAGAAAAAAGGTATCAGGTAAAACAAAATGAGAGTGTTGGATAATAGCAGGGAAGAGAGGAGTTCCACATCAGTTCTATAGGAGTGATCTAAGAAGAACAGTGAGGAATAGAAGGATAGGTTTGCAGTGCATGTACATAGATGGAGAAAGTGCAGTGAATGAGCTGTTGTGTTATGTCTCACAGTTGGTATGTCAGTGTGCCTTTAAGAGACATGATATCATTGCTGTATCAGCATGTCACCTGCAGATAGAAAGATCACATATTCCATTTTACCCCAGCTTCACCTGAGGTCTGACATGCTGTGAGAAGAATTGGGAGTTCTTGGACCCATGGATGCCATCACTGTCCTTGAAGATTTAGGCCAGCCACCTCCAACTTGTCAGCATCAGGCTTTGCTAGAACAGTGCATGTGATATGTAATGGAGCTCCTATTAGGTGCGACTCCTGAAGCTGCCTTCATCACTATGGGAAAAAAGGAGAAGGTACCCATCAGATCACCAATTTCAGAAACAAAGATGCTTGCCTCCAATCAGAATGCCTGTAGGAGTTCTCAAACCTCCTACTGTTGCAGACAATGTATCGACAGGAGGAGACATCTCGAACCGTATTTCAAAGATGGACATTTTTGAGTTGGGGGGAGACCCAGAAGAGACAGCTTGTTGTGTCGACAATTTTGATATGTTGATGATGCTGGGTATTGTGACCCAATAAGCTACACAATTGTTCTAAAGATAACTGTCCAGGAAAGATTCCTGACTGCTGGATCCCACCCCATCCCTGGGAAGAAATCCGAATTATTCAAGGAATTGTGCAAGGCCATAAACACTTGGCCACTCCACTCCATGATTTTCTAAGGAAAGCAGAGAATGCCACAAGAATGGTTGGGAAAGTGTACAAGGTGTGATACATCACAGAGCATTTCGGGGAATTGGAGCCCAGCATTTAAATTTGAGAGTGTGGTGCTGGAAAAGGACAGAAAGTCAGGCAGCATCTGAAGAGCAGGATGCTCTTCTTCCTCAGGCAGCTGAGGAAATTTGGCATGATAGCGAATATCTTTGCCAACTTTTATAGGTGCACCATCAAGAGAATTCTGTTTGGATGTATCACTACCTGGTATGGCAACTGTAACCTTCAAGATCAGAGACGGTTACAGAACGCGGTTAACTCAGCCTGGACAATCACAAAGACCAACCTCTCACCTATAGAATCCATCTGCCAGGCCCGCTGTCAAGGAAAGGTCACCAGCATTCTCAAAGAGCCGTTCCACCCTGGCAATTTTTTTCTACAACGTCTACTATCGGGGAGAAGGTACAGAAGCCTGAACACATGCACCAGCTGGTTTCAAAACAGTTTCTACCCTACTGTTGTTAGAATACCGAATGGACTCACAAGCTCTTAACATTTGCCTGTACCTGTGTTTTTGTTTTTGACGCTGTTTACCTATTATTTATTTATCTATGCTACTTAACTCTGTGATCTCCCTGTATTGCTTGCAAGACAAAGCTTCTCCCCATGCCTTGATACACGTGACAACAAATTCAGTTCAATTCAATTCAATTCAATTCAATTCAATTCAATTTTGTCTGCCACATTTAAATAAATAATTAAGGATCACCTCAACTTGTTAAGAGCTGAATTAACCCCAATATTCCCTTGTCTTCACAATACCGGAGATTTTGAACAGAATACAATACACTGCATCTAGCTCTGATTTATTAAGTACAGAACAAGTACATTAGGAGAATTTACTCCTCTGAATATTTAATGCTCAATATTTCAAAAGACATAACTTAAAAGCAAGTAAAGGAGTAAAAGAATTTTGATAAGAATTCCATTGCTGCATTTAATTGTTACTGATATAACAAGTATTGTCTTAAATGCACAGCTGTTGGATGCCAAATGGTCCTATTAGTTCTACCTAATCTGGATGTTTAAATCTGGTTAAAAATAGATATTAGCATTTACTATTGGAATCTCCAACATTGGAATATTGCAATTTGGATGTTAGTAATTTTTCACAAGACGTTTCAACAGCTGAAAGTGATTTTGTTCAAACTCTGCATAATGTGTCCACTGATCTGCACTGATATTTTTAGCTGCTTCAGAGTAGTTCATTTGTTCCAGCATTCATCTCTGTCAAGTAGGTTTCACCATCTGCAGTCTTCACAGTGGGATATATCTAATAATCCCTCTGATAACTGGATTTTATTTGATGGCAAGTAACAATGTATTCTGGGATTTCGTTATTTTTATGAGCTTTGATTCAGAGATTCAAAGTCTTTAATCAGTTGCATTGATGGGTGGAACTAAAATCTTCTTGTTCTATTTTACTTGAGTGGTTCTAAAAAGATTTTTTTATTTATACAGTGCAGTATCAGACTAAAACAGCTCAACATGTTTCACAGGTTGGTTAATTTTGATTTGTAGAAACCATAGTAGGATGTAACAATGATTACTAAAATTATCCTGTTCAATGATATTTTGATTTCAGAATGAATTCAGCCAGAAATTTGAAATTAAAAAGAGAAAGATTTGCATTTATATAGTGCTTTTAGTGACCACCAGATAGTTCAACACTCGATACAGCCAATGAGGGAAATGTGACAGCCAAGGTGCGCACAGCAGTTTCATTGAATGATGATATGATAATGACCATGCAATCCATTTTGTGATATTGATTGAGGGATAAATTTTAGCCAAATTAAGAATCCACTGATCTTCTTCAAAATGAGATCTTTCTCATCCACACAAATTCCCTGAAAGATAACATTTATGCAGTACTGTACTAGAGTGCTAGCATTAATGTTCTTCTCAATATGAAATAGGATTTGAATCTGGAACTTTGTCAGGCTAGAATCTGTCCAATTAATGTCCTTTAGAGAAGGAACTCTGCCATCCTTACTTGGTCTGAGCTACCTGTGATTCCAGACTCACAGCAATGTAATTGACTCTGATTGGTCCTCTGAAATGGCCAAACAAGTCACTCAATTGTATTAAACTGTTGTAAATTCACAAAGAAATGAAACCACATGGACCAAGAGGAGATCAGGATCTATGAATATTGCAGCGAATAACTCATCTCTTGATTTCCCAAAGCCTGTCCATCATCTACTGGGCACAAGTCAGGAGTGTGATGGAATGATCCCCACTTGCCTGAATGTGCACAGCATCAACAAGTCTCACAAAGCTTGACACCATCCAGGAAAAGCAGTCTGCTTATAGAGTTATAGAGATGTACAGCACAGAAACAGACCCTTCAGTCCAACTCATCCATGCTGACCAGATATCCCAACCCAACCTAGTCCCACCTGCCAACTCCCGGCCCATATCCCTCCAAACCCTTCCTATTCATATACCTATCCAAATGCCTTTTAAAGGTTACAATTGTACCAGCCTCCGCCACTTCCTCTGGCAGCTCATTCCATACACGTACCACCCTCTGCGTGAAAAAGTTGCCCCTTATGTCTCTTTTATATCTTTCCCCTCTCACCCTAAACCTATGCCCTCTAGTTCTGTACGACCCCACCCCAGGGAAAATACTTTGTCTATTTATCCTATCCATGCCCCTCATGATTTTATAAACCTCTATTAGGTCACCCCGCAGCCTCCTATGCTCCAGGGAAAACAGCACCAGCCTATTCAACCTCTCCATATAACTCAAATCCTCCAACCCTGGCAACATCCTTGTAAATCTTTTCTGAACCCTTTCAAGTTTCACAACATCCTTCCGATTGGAAGAAGACCAGAATTGCACGCAATATTCCTAAAGTGGCCTAACCAGTGTCCTGCACAGCTGCAACATGACCTCCCAACTCCTGTATTTAATACTCTGACTAATAAAAGAAAGCATACCAATCGTCTTCTTCACTATCCTATCTACCTGCGACTCCACTTTCAAGGAGCTAAGAACCTGCACTCCATGGTCTCTTTGTTCAGGAACACTCCCTAGGACCTTACCAATAAGTGTATCAGTCCTGCTAAGATTTGTTTTCCCAAAATGCAGCACCTCGCATTTATCTAAATTAAACTCCATCTGCCACTCCCCAGCCCATTGGCCCATCTGGTCCAGATCCCACTGTAATCAAAGTGTCATTTTCATTGAAATGATCCATTTGAATTAAACAATAAATTCTGCTTTATTTTGGGGGAAAGAAAGTAATTTTTGAGTTGTCAGGACCTAACAGCGCGACCAACTATCCCAGATTTTCCAGGGGTGGGGGGATTTGGGTCAGGCATAGCGCAGCAAGTTTTCCTTTTTTAAAAACGCTCTTTCATTATTGGAACCACCTCCACAAACATTCATTCCCTCCACCACTGACATTCAGCAGCAGCTGATGAAGGGTTCTTGCCCAGAGTGTTGATTCTCCTGCTCCTTGGATGCTGCCTGACCTGCTGTGCTTTTCCAGCAACACACTCTTAACGCAGCAGCAGCAGTGTGTAGCATTTACAAGCTGCACTGTACAATTACTTCCAAACAAACTAATCATCATAGACTGACAAGATTTTTTGGCTGCTGGTGGGCTGAATGGACAATTCAGAGACTAAGCAATTGAGGAGTCCCGAGGCCTACATTGTTTTACTTCCAAACCCAAGTTCACTTACAGCTAGAAGGAACCTGACAAGGGCAATAGGAATGTGGGATCACAACCTCCAAGTTCCCCTCCAAGCCATTCCCTATCCTGGCTTGGAAATATATAGCCGTTCCTTCTGTACCACTGGGTCAAAATCCTGGAACTGCTTTTCTAATAGCATTCTGGGTCTATGTACTTCACAGACTGAAGTGGTTAAGAAAGTAGCTCATCACCACCTTCTCAAGGGCAATTAGGGATGGGCAATAAATGCTAGCTCAGCCAGCAACACCCACATCCCATGAATAAATATTTTAAAGAGCTGAAAGATGTCCAACATACTGTAAAACAGAAAGAGGAACAAGTTTAGAAAATAAAAAGTTACATTACATTAAACTAAATGGGAATTTTTGATGCATTTGAGGAATATCTTCCCAATTGAAGCTAAACCGAAGATTTGATGTTATCTCCAATTCAGAGTGGCAAATAAACATTAGCCTTACAATTGTTAATTTTGAAACCTTTCTGCAGTGTAAAACAGTGTTAGCCCCAGGACTCCTTAATTACTTTGTGTCTGAATTGGCCATTCAGCCTACCAGCAGCCAAAAAAAAACTTGTCAGTCTACAATGATTAATTTGTTTAGATGCTACTGGAAGAAACAAGCCCCAGCTTCTTCCAATGGCACCATTTCAATCTTCAATAATTGCCAAGTTCTTGACTGACTTCAGAACGGCTGCCAGTGCGAAACTCGGGCTGTAAATATTCCATAAATAAGGACATAGGTTTCAAACCTAAACCCTGTGCATCAGAAAGAGTGCTGGTGCTATTCTTACTCCTCCTTCCCAATCCTAGGTAGGATGGTTTTGAAAGGCAGAAAGGAGACAGGCACAGAAATTAGATTCATATCCACATTTTGTTGATTTTTTTAACAACCATTTAATAGTTTTGCACATCATCATATTTAACCACAGTTGTACCTGCAAGTTCAAATTCATAGTTAATCCTTTTTATTATTACTTTAATCTAGCCTCTATTATGGGTAAACTTCTGGATGCTGATTTTCCTCTCAAATTTACCCAGACAATGCTTCATTTGCACTCTTTGACAGGTGTCAGGGCAGAATGGGGTGGGAGAGGCAGGACAATCAACCTTCTAGTTGTTATGAAAAGCTTTGAGTCCCTGATGTGGTTGAAAACGGAGGTGGACAGTTGCAAAAATCTATGCCACTGTTTGGTGTGCCAGGTTCCTGGCACCATTGTATCCAGAATCAGTACCCATACACAAGCAACAAATATCCAATTAGACTTGGTAAAGACTGTTTAATGCCAATTGTCAGACATTGCCTGGAGGACTGCCTTTGGGTTCCCAGAGGAGACAGGCAATAGTTTTGTGTCTCGACACAGCACCTTTTAAACAGACGCAGCAGGGACTTATGCTGCAGGCAGGCTTACTGCTCCTCTTGGTCTACCTGGCTTTAGCTGTAACAATCGGTTTCTCTGCACAAAGGATTCCTCTTCATAATGCTGATCTGACAGCAAAAAGGCAATTTTTATTTGAAAGAGTCATTTTGTCATAGAGATATATAGCATGGAAACAGACCCTTGAGTCCAACTTGTCCATGGCGACTAGCTATGCTATATAAATCTAAGGCCAGTTGCCAGCATTTGGCCCATATCCCTCTAAACTCTTCCTATTCATATGTCCATCCAGATGCCTTTAAATGCTGTAATCAGACCAGCCTCCATACTTCCTCTTGCACCTCATTCTATACTCTCATTGCACCACCCTCTGAATGAAAAAGTTGCCTCTTTGGTCCCTTTTATATCTTTCCCCTCTCACCTTAAATCTATGCCCTCTAATTCTAGACTCTCTCACCCCGTGGAAAAGACCTTGCCTATTTACCCTAGCTATGCCCCACTCACAATTTTGTAAACCTCTATCAGGTCATCCCCCTGATGCTCCAGGAAAAACAGTCCAACCTATTCAATCTCTCTATAGCTCAAACCCTTCAACCCTGGCAAATCCTTGTAATACGTTTCTGAACCCTTTCAAGTTTCACAACATTCTTACTATAGGAGGGAGATCAGAATTGCCAGCAGTATTCCAAAAGTGACTGAACCAATGTCCTGTACAGCTGCAACATGACCACCCAACTCCTATACTCAATGCTCTGTCTGATAAAGGCAAACATAACAAAAGCCTTCTTCACTGTCCTATCTCCTTGTGACTCTACTTTCAAGGTTTCTTTGTTTAGCAACACTTCCCAGGCCCTTACCATTTAGTTTATAAATCCTGCCCTGACTTGCCTTTCCAAAATGCAGCACCTCACATTTTATCTAAATTAAACTCCAACTGCCATTTTCGGCCCATTGTCCCATCTGATCAAGATCCTGTTGTAATCTCAGGAAACCTTCTTCGCTGTCCACTACAACTCCAATTTAGTGTAATTTGCGGGCTTACAAACTATACTTCCTAGGCTCACATTCACATCATTTATATACATGTCAAAAAGCAGTGGACCCAGCACCAATCCTAGTGGCACACCACTGGTCACAGGCCTCCAGTCCGAAAAGCAATCCTCCACCAAACTAAAAAATATTTGTGGATGGGGAAGTTCCATGGTGGGATACCCTCTTCCTGACTTACCTGAAAAAGCAGTCTGTTGTTTATTTCACCTTTGAGGTCTCATATTCACTCTCCAGCTCACCGCCATACTCAATTGGACTGTATCCTATCACCTTTAATCGGTCAATTTTCTAGGAAATCACAGTCTGGTAACAGCACCCCAGACAGAAGAGCCTTCTGATGCCACTTGAGCCTGATATTGAGACCCATGCTGCATCTGGCATGTCAGTGTGTGGCTGCTTCTATGGATAGGTTGGCGGCTGCCATGAAGAGCCAGATCAGGTCTCTCAGGGTCTGCGGGATATATGCAGAGACCAGTAGTCCATCGCTCCAGTCATTAATGCTCAGCACCAATGGCAAGGCAAAAGGGACATGAGTGATCTTGATGTCACTCCCAGGGTCCCCTCTGCTCAAGGAGAGAGAAGGCACTCACCCAAAAGAAGAATCATGTACAGTGTCTAAGTGAATGATCCTCTGAGGACACTTCAGTGGTGTCCAGGCTTTCTACCTCCACTTTGCCCGTCACTCTCTGCCCTTTGGGAGGCAAAGGAGAGGAAGGTGAAACTACCCATGTCAGGGCCCTCTAGACAGAAATACCAAGGGATTACCCAACAAAAACTCTAAGATCATTGGGCTCCACTGTAATTGTGAACTTTAGGGTTCACTTAGATTTAGAGGGCATATAGGAGTCGTGTGACACTTCATTGTAAAACATCCTCAAATTTGTAATTATCTGTTAATAGTTGATCATCAGCTATGTAAGTGAATCTCTTTCTAGATGCAACTGCATATTGATGGCACGGAGCCTTGCTATCTTAGCATCATCTGATATTTTATGGTCCAAGGTGTGAAGTCAGCAGCTCCTGCACCATGTGTAGATCGGACGAACTTAGAAGGTGATTACTACTTTGACAACTAGTGTGAATCATTCCAGACTGTAATACATTGCTTGTGCAGCACAGCCATTAATGGGATTGATTCCTGATGTATCATGTGGTGGTGAAGAGTGTTTGAGGGCAGGATTTGTACTTCAAATGGTAGGTCAATGCCTCAAGTTTATGAACAGAACGTAGTGCTCTTGTGTGCCTTTCACCTGTAATCTATGGGTGTCTGTTTAATTCTATTGCCCTTCGAAATGCCTTGCATTATATAAAACAGAAGCCTCACCTCTTGCAGAATGAAACACTGACCTGCCCACTCCGGGTGTGGTGGCGGCCATTTTCAGCTCCATTGCACACTTGTTTTTTTGCACATGATGGAAGGAAGAAGTGACCGCCCTTCACACAATCAGCATCAGGTTCATGAAACACCAAATGCATACATTCTCTTCACAGTAGCCCTCCTCATCACTATTGGTTTTGAATATCTCTGCACTCCTACTCAGCCTGTCTATCTAGCTCTTCATAGCTTCACTTTACCCTCTCAGCTCCAGGCCTACTGAGGTAACATGGCAGATAAAGTTGTGCATTGTCTCCATATTGAAGCCAGGGTATTCCTGATTGTTCACGATTCCCTTCACTCATTAACCATTTCCCTTTTGTGCTCTATAGTCTCATGCACTATATGTTGAGTTGCTTACCCTTATGATTATTATCCTCTTTGCATCCCAACATGCTGCCTCCAATCCCCACAATTAGGTTTCTGATTCCCTCCGCTGTATCTGATGACAAACTGCTTGGCTTTATGTTTGCATTAAAAGGAAATTTGTTACATAGGTACTTGTGAGCATTTCAGCCCTGGCAGAGGGGTTAGTGCAAAAACATAAGGCGGGGGTAGGGTGGGGCAAGGAGGCTTTGAGCATTCAAGTAGGTGAAAGGTGAGTGAATGCTAAGAGAGCAAGCATACAGCCTGGTCCAGTTCACGAGATGGTGTCTGTCCCTCTGCACAAGTGCTCTTGCAGCAGTATGACGATGCAAGAATACACTGTTAAAACATGCAAATAGGACCTCACTACTCACTAATGAGAATCCCACCTTGCTGTTCTATACTTGGTTGGAAAATGGGACATTTTCCTCTGACATCAAGAAGTACCTTGCTGACTATCTCGTATGATTTTCCCAACTTTCTCTCCAATGCCCATGTTGTTCAGTATCAGAGACAACTCTGTCCTCTGTTTCTCTCTTAAGATGCTGTCTGACCTACTGAGTATTTCCAACCATTCTTGGCTGTATTTAAGATTACTTCCTTGCTTTCATTCTCTCTCCCCATTGATAAATTGAAGCACAGGAGAAAAATAATACTTGCAACTTATCTTTTGTAAGGTTTGCTAATTAATTTATCACAAAAGGAGAGAGTTTGAACAATGACTGACTTGCTAATACCATTCTATGTTTGTTCAGATAAATTTTTATCTGTAAACTCATATTAGCAACTAAAAGGTTCTGTCAGAGTTTTGAAACAGTTTAAAAAAAATTGCAAGTTGCAAACAGCCAATGTTCACTTATAATAACTGGGGAGACCAATATTAAAATCAGATAATTCACAAAATTGACAGCATACATTGGAGATACATAAAAAACACAGAGAATGCTGGAGAAACTCAGTAGGTCTTGCAGCATTTGGGTACAGAAAAACAGAGGTTAACATTTTGAATCTGGAAATCCTGTTCTTCACAACTGGTTCAGATTTCCAGCCTCAGCAGTAGTTTGCCTTTGTTGGAATATATTAAACAGTTTATATTTACACTCTGCTCAGGGTGCATTCCTGTCTTTTCCCATTTAAATCTATTGCCATTATCTCTTCCTCTCTCTCGCATGCTCATATAATTTTCCTTAAAAGCATCTATACTATTTTCTTTAACCTCTTCCCCACATTATTTAAAGTCTACGTGAACTAAAACAGAAGAGTTTAGGCTTAAATATATTCTGCAGGATTGAGTTAAAAATCACGCACCAGGTTATAGTCCAACAGGTTTATTTGGAAGCACTAGCTTTCGGAGCGCGTCAGGTGTTGAAGGAGCAACCCTCGGAAAGCTAGTGCTTCCAAATAAACTTTTTGGACTATAACTTGGTGTGTGATTTTTAACTTTCTACACCCCAATCCAACACTGGCATCTCCAAATCATGACTGCAAGATTGAACCTGTGAATGTGCTTTTAGTTTTAATTTGCATTAATACTAAGGTCACTGGTTTGTAATAAAAACAGAAATTGCTGGAGAAACTCAGTGGATGTTGCAGCATCTGCGAATTTTTCTTGAAGAAAGGTCACTGGACCTGAAACATTTACCCTGGTTTCTCCCCATAGATGCAGCTAGACCTGCTGAAATCACTAGCACACAATGGGTTCTAACCAGGCAGGATGATGTTCACATTGACTGGCTCCTACAGGGCCAGCAATTTTCCCTCAGGAAAACAGCTATAATACTGATTGATGCATCTCTCTATTAGCAGATAGGAGCTTAAATATTTTAAAAGGAGAGAGGAGATAATTGCTCCTACATTTAAATTAAGTTTAAGTGGGCTTGTAAAATGCCCAGGGCTCCTTGCAATCATTGCAAAGGTTTTAAGTTCCAAATGGTGAAAACTGAGCATCTTCAAAAAGGGTATTTGGGCTTGAAATTTTGACTCTGTTGTGTTTCTCTCAAAAGATGCTCCCAGACTTGCTAAGTTTCTCTGACACTTTCTGTTTTTATTTCTTTCCCTCCAGTTGGTTGTGGAGTGAGTTATCGTAGTCTGACCCTAGGTTTTAACCTTTGGTTCTGTTAGCGCAAAATTGAAATCATTTTGAAGTGGCATTTTTAAATTTGCGATGTAAAAACAGCCTGAGAGATACAGGGCGCGGCTCTGCGTCTCTGAGTAAAACATAAAAGAGTGACTTTGAATTCTGGGGGGGGTTGTCTCATTAAATAGAAAATGAAATCCAGCTGCCACTGGTCATGGCTCTGTTACCCATTTCACTGTAAACTCAGATCAAATGATCTTACCCTGCTCTCCACATCTTTGAGAACTGGTGTGTACTTGCAAATTAAATTCTGCTGCAAATTATAAGGTGCTATTGAAAGCTTGCTTTCTTTGGGAGATACTTCTGTGGTGTCAGCTCAGCATTTAATTAAACGTTAAGTAGTTCTGCAAGGCCAATTACCTGACAGACTTACAGATGGCAACAATGTTGAAACAGAGCAGGCGATATTTTAAGGAGGGCATTAAAGTAGCTTTCTTATTTTCAAAATCGTTTTTAAATTTTACTCACATAATTCCTACATCAGACTTGCAGGCTGCAGGTTGCTTGCCACCTCTTCCAGCTGTTTTATTTGTGACTGACATATGAATACAGCTGTGCTTGTGTAAAACAGAGACTACAGGCCCTGTCTATTTACGTGTGTGGTACAGACTGACTGAGTTGCAGGTCTTTTGTGTTGACAATGATGAAGTGTCCATTGAATCAATGAAGTCTTGAGTGTTCTTGTGAGACGATGGTGATTGCAAACACACAAATTTTGTTTGTCCTTTATTTTTCTACTTGAGTTAAGAATTTTGTTTATACTTTTATTGCAATATGGGCATTATTGGCTTGGCCAGCATTTATTGCCCATCTCTAGTCACCCTTGAGGAGGTGGTGATGAGCTGCCCTTTTTGAACTACTGCAGACTTTAGAAGAATGAGAGGAGTTCTAATTGAGGTATACAAGATGCTAATAAGGATTAACAAAGTAGACCTATGGAGGATGTTTCCTCTTGTGGGGCAATCCAGAATAAGAGATGTAAATATATATATGGCTTACCGGTAGAATAGATTGTAGATTCCGAGTGGGCGTGTCCTCGGTGTACAGAGGTCACGTGGTCCTCTGATGCGTGCGCAGAGGATGATCACGTGATGCTCCGAGGCGCGGGCGCGGTCACATGGTCTCCCAGTTTCGCGCTCCGGAAGAGTGCCGGGAGGTCACGTGATCGGCCGTTTCGTGCCCCAGATGTGTGCGAGTCTGCCGTTTCGCGCCCAAAAGGAGGCCGCGTGGTGCTCCTTTTCAGAGACAAAGGAAGGTCACATGGGATCGGACATCCGGGAATGCGAGGAGGCGGGGAATGGAGTCAGAGCAACGGCCAATTAGAAGACAATCTCACTTGAGTGATGGTATGATGTTTTGTATGGTATAAAAGACTGGGTCAGGGGCAGGAATGCGTCTTTGTTCTTTGTGAACTGACTTACTTAGTAGTTTGTCAGGGACAGAAAGGTTAAGACCCAGAGCTCTGTATACTTTATCCACTTATTGTTAGAATAAACCTAAAAGTGTAAGATTGAATATTTTCTCCTATTGCTTTATTTAAAGAGCACGCAGGACTGGGCTCACACATAGAAGAAAGTAAGTTGGAAGACTGAGCCTAAGTCCAACAGAGATCATAGTTTTAGGATAAGGGGTAGCGGATTTAAAAAAGAGATGAGGAAAAATTACTTCTCTCAAAGGCCTGAGAGACTGTGAACTTTTCTACCCCAGAATGCAGTGGATGCCAGTTCACTGAATACATTTAAGGAGGAGCTAGGCAGTTTTTTCATGAGTAATGGATTGAAGGTGATGGAGAATGGATGAGAGATCGAAGTTGAGGCAAAGATGAAATCATTTTGAATGGCAGAACAGGCTGCGGGATTGAATTACCTACTTATGTTCCCAGTTCTTATGTTCTTATACAAACACAGAAATAACTGGACGAACTTAGCAGGTCTGGCAGCATCCACGAAGAGAAGTCAGCATTAACCTTTTGGGATCAGTGATCCTTCGTCAGAACTGATGGGAGCTAGGAAAAGTGGCATACATGCTGAAAATGAGGGAGGGGAGTGGGGAGAGTGATGGTAAAGGAGTAAGCAATGTGTGGAGATGGAACCCAGAGGGATAGAAAGACAGTGAGGCAGCCAAAGTTATGATTAATGGTAAGCTGGGGAGAATGAAGAGCTGATAATGGTCTAGGGTGTGGACACGGGTAAAGCATATGGAAGAATAAATTTAGAAGCTAAAATTATTGAACTCAATATTGAAGGTGCAGTGCTTCGCTGGAGCACTGCAACTTCTGCACCGGCTTCAACCTGCCTTATAGGTAAGAAAAAGGAGGGATGATATAAGAAGTGGAAAGCTGTAGAAGTCGTTAACATCCTCTTGCAGCCAATCTATAAACAGACCACTCTTTTGAGAGTGACATTACACAAGGAAATACACTCCACATCAGATATTCTTTTGGCGTTATGTATGATCAACTGGTTGGATGGCCAAGCAGAGATTTCTTGTACTTCAGTGAATTAGAATAAGGCTGATTTTTTTTCCTCCTTCTTGGCATTTGAAGTGTATTGCTACCGAGTTCAGCTGGTCTGCAGTGAGTATGAATAAAATAATGAGAAAAGCCAGGTTCTGCAATAGTCAAGAATTCTGTAAATTTTATTCCCCATCATCAAAGATGCCTATAATGATTTTGGTAATGACCTTTGTGCTTGGCATAGCTTAAGTATGTCTCTAAGTAGATCCTGCATCAATCACAGAAACGCAGGACTCATTTGCACAGACTACCATTTTAGTATTCAGTTAAGCTGAAGGAATGGCAGTTTTACAATAACAAACATATGATTAGAGTCTAACTAAGAATTAGTTGGGAGAGATACCTACAGTTGTTTTGTTTATAATAAACACCCTTGTATATGAAACACTACTTTAAAAGATGCAGAGTTTAATTAAATGTACTGGACTTTTCAGTAATTTTCCCTGGTGTTAGTAAGATCACACTGCAAAACTGAAAGCAGTTCTTCGGCTGAAAACAGCTTGCTTATAGTTGCAGGCACTTCAGGAAATATTCATTCTTTTTAAGCTATGTTAGAGTTGAATTAACTTTAATTGCTTTATCCCACAATCCAGAAGCTAGTGCCACATTGGCCTGAAGCAAACATCCAAGCAGCAATGTTTACTGTGCCCTCCACTAATTTCGTTCTCTGTGTGTTTCTCTGAGATCTTTTTGTCATAGTGTTAGTTCCTCAAACAACACAGCAGTGCCTTTGCATTACTGTGTCAAGTTGAAGAAGCTAGTTTTTATGCAACATTTGCCACTGGAGTCATAGTACTTGTTCCAAGATTTTTTTTCTTAGGCTCAGCCCATAAAAAAAATATAGTCAAGTTCATTTAGAGTCATAGAGTCATAGAGATGTACGACATGGAAATAGACCCTTCGGTCCACCCTGTCTATGCCGACCAGATATCCCAACACAATCTAGTCCCATCTGCCAGCACCCGGCCCATATCCCTCCAAACCCTTCCTATTCATATACCCATTCAAATGCCTCTTAAATGTTGCAATTGTACCAGCCTCCACCACATCCTCTGGCAGCTCATTCCATACATGTACCACCCTCTGCCCCGTAGGTCTCTTTTATATCTTTCCCCTCTCACCCTAAACCCATGCCCTCTAGTTCTGGACTCCCTGACCCCAGGGAAAAGACTTTGTCTATTTATTCGATCCAAGCCCCTCATAATTTTGTTAACCTCTATAAGGTCACCCCTCAACCTCCGACGCTCCAGGGAAAACAGCCCCAACTTGTTCAGCCTCTCCCTGTAGCTCAGATCCTCCAACCCCGGCAGCATCCTTGTAAATCTTTTCTGAACCCTTTCAAGTTTCACCACCTCTTTCTGATAGGAAGGAGACCAGAATTGCACGCAATATTCCAACAGTGGCCTAACCAATGTCCTGTACAGCAGCAACATGACCTCCCAACTCCTGTACTCAATACTCTGACCATTAAACAAAAGCATACCAAATGCCTTCTTCACTATCCTATCTACCTGTGACTCCACTTTCAAGAAGCTATAAACCTGCACTCCAAGGTCTCTTTGTTCAGCAACACTCCCTAGGATCTTACCATTAAGTGTATAAGTCCTGCTAAGATTTGCTTTCCCAAAATGCAGCACCTCGCATTTATCTGAATTAAACTCCATCTGCCACTTCTCAGCCCATTGGCCCATCTGGTCAAGATTCTGTTGTAATCTGAGGTAACCCTCTTCACTGTCCACTACACCTCCAATTTTGTTGTCATCTGTAAACTTACTAACTGTACCTCTTATGCTCGCATCCAAATCATTTATGTAAATGACAAAAAGTAGAGGGCCCAGCACCGATCCTTGTGGCACTCCACTGGTCACAGGCCTCCAGTCTGAAAAACAGACCTCCATCACCATCCTCTGTCTACTACCTTCTTAAACAGTGGCACCACATTAGTCAATCTCCAGTCTTCCGGCACCTCACCTTTAAATTTGTAAATAAACATTTTTATGTTGTGTTTTTCTGAGGTCTTTATCAAACAACATTGTGTGTGCATTAATTTTTGTGCTACATTCACATGAACTGTGGATAATGATGAAGTAGAAGAAATATTTTTTTCCAAAACTTAGGATTTCTCTGGCAGCATCGTCAGAGCTGTATCACATATGAAGCATGTCACTGATGAGAGGAACTTGAAATGATAATGCACACACAATGTTGTTTGATAAAGACCTCAGAAAAACACAACATAAAAATGTTTATTTACAATGTTAAAGGTGAGGTGCTGGAAGGCTGGATGTTGGCAAACGTGGTGCCACCTGTTTAAGAAGGGCGGTAAAGACAAGCCAGGGAACTATAAACCAGTGAGCCTGACCTCGGTGGTGGGCAAGTTGTTGGAGGGAATCCTCAGGGACAGGATGTACGTGTATTTGGAAAGGCAAGGACTGATTGGGGGTAGTCAACATGGCTTTGTGCGTGGGAAATCATGTCTCACGAACTTGATTGAGTTTTTTGAAGAAGTAACAAAGAAGATTGATGAGGGCAGAGCAGTGGATGTGATCTAGATGGACTTCAGTAAGGCGTTTGACAAGGTTCCCCACGGGAGACTGATTAACAAGGTTAGATCTCATGGAATACAGGAAGAACTAGCTGTCACAGAAAGTGCTTATTGGACCATTTTATTTAATATTAACTTCTGCACAGTTACCAAGAAATTAAATAAGCCCAGTAATGACACTGCACTTTACTCAATAGTGTCTTGCTAAAGGTTATTGCTTGATTTGACCTGAACCTAAAATGAGTGCTACTCTGCAAGAGGACCGTGGGTGCATGTATCTCGAGTGTCTGCCACATCCCTGGGGCAATTTTTCACTCCTTCCTTGTAACCTCCTCAATCAGAGATTGCTGGTCAGCTGTGGTACCCTGCAAACCTCTTTCAAACATTGCTACCTGTAGGTATGTTGATGGTTAAGGCCATAACATTGAATGTTTTCGAGAAGGAGTTAGATATAGTTCTCAGTGTCAAAGGGATCAAAGAGTTTGTTATTGGGAAGAAAGTGGGAATAGAGTGAGGAGTTCAATGATTAGCCCTAATCATGTTGAATGGCAGAGCAGACTCGAAGAGCCAAATGGCCTACTCTTGTTCCTATTCTCCATGTTATTTTTTGAATGAGACATTCTTCCAAAAACAGTTCCAGCTCCTTGCTAAAGCTACAATGCACCTTCTCTCTAAGAAACTGACTTTAACTAGTGGAAGCTAGTTTTAAATTTGCTAGTCTTGTATGAATGAAGACCATTTGTTTCACATGCATCCACTCAAGAACCTGGTTAATGCAGGACTGCACACTAACACCATGGTGATAACTAGACAGCATGAAGTTTGCACACTGTCTTGCTTCAGTGTAAAGTAATCAGCCATGCACAAATGGGCCTTATCTAGTTTTATTCTATCCTTAATTTCTGGTTGTACTCTCAGCGACTTGCAAAGTTTGTTGAAGTTCTCTTATTGTGTGCAAAGGTCAAAGTCAACTTCTACTGGGTGCTGCTTCATATGAACATCTCACAGCATTGGCGAAGGAAGATGGTACTGGCCCAGATATTCTGAGGAGCAGAATGACGAATCCCGTTAGTTTTATGCTGGTATTGAACTCAAAATTTCTAACTTGGGATTCTGATCTCCTTTAGAAAAGCGTAGCATAGCTGAAATTACCAGCGATCTCCAGTGGTTTAGGTTAACTGGAAAATGTCAAATTGCAGCCCTTTATTGCAGTTGTCAAGTTGCCATGTTCCGAGATTTAAATTTCCAATATTAACAACAGCTAAGCACCTTGACATCACCCATGAAACAGTCAGGTGAATATGACATTAGGGTGGCAGTGGGTTAAGGGGTTAAGCTATCAGAATGGATAGAATGCCAAGAGGGGAGGGTACTAGATGAGTATTGAATTGTTTTGGGAAGTTCAGGGTATGTAGGCATGTTAGCACTGGTGGCAGCAGGAGGGGGTGATGTAGGGTTCAGTAAATGCGAGCAATGGCGGGTCTGAATCAGGCCTTGAAGTGGGGCTGTATGGATAGATATTAGGTCCTAGGGCTTCAGGCCAGTGGAGGGCAGTAAAGTTTCCAAGTTTTTAACGAGATTCTGAGGAAGAGTCACTTGACCCGAAAGGTTAACTCTGATTTCTCTCCACAGCAATCTCTATTTTTTTCTGATTTACAGCATCCGCAACTCTTTCATTTCTTTTTAATGTCTAAAATTTCCAGCAATCTCAATTAACTGTATTGGCACTCTTCAAATTCTTCGACATTGACCGTTTTCCTGAAAGCGTCTAGATACAGGGAATTGTACAGCTGAATCTTCAGTTTCCTGGGATCTCCCATGGAATCTGATATATTTGGATTGCACAGGGTTCTGACATTTAAATGCAGTCTGCGCTGGCCACTGGAATATCAGGGCCAATATTTCCTCTCATTTTACCTCACCGTTGCCCTAAAACAGTGGGTTTAAAAAAGGTTTTAAAGTAAAATTTGTTCCAATTTAATTGTTATGAACGGTTACTGTACTCAAACATTAATACTTCAAAATTGTGCTTTCACAATTTTTTGCATTTGAACTTTAAGCTGTGGCCTCTGGGATAACAAAAGCAAATATTGGAAATTAATATGATATTACAGAGTTGTGTTACATAGGTTGTTGCAATATCAATGGGTGCTATGGAGATAGTCTGAGGCTAAGATCCTTTTGAATATATTTCCTTGTTAAACTGGCTTGAGTTCTTATTAACTTACATTGAGACAAATGAGGTAAAATAGATGTTTGCAAACAAAAGAAACAAATGAGCAGTTTGCTAATGGTTTTGAAGTGGTGTTATCAAATTTAAAAGTCTCATTCACTATATCTCATGTACAATCAAGACCAATCTCGGCTACACTGCAATTTTCTCACCATTCATGCAGGCACTAAGAATAGTTTTTATCTCAATGACAAATCAAACTTCAGCTAAGGTGAAAATATGAAACAGTACTACTGCAGTTCCTGCTGATATGGCATCTGTTGCAGCATAGAGTGCCCCTGGTATGCAACTTGTAAAGTTTGAAGTGAACTGATGTTCCAGAAGTAGAAGCTGCTTGAAAGCTCCCTAGTACTTTACATGTTATTGAATGTAACAGAGGAGCTTTTGAATGGTGTTCTGTGAGCTACAATGTCAGTCTTATTACCCAACATTTGTTTTAAATGGTGAAGGAAGGGGAAATAAAATGGAAGGAAATATTATCATTACTGTCAGCTGTCTTAAGAGAAACATGGAAAGAGGCTTTCGAGGAACTGTGCAGATTAAAGTGAATATTGATAAATGGAAGGTATTGCCCATAAACAATGATTAGCTACTTAGATATTTGATGAATTGTTATGAACTAGTTTATGCTAATACTGAAACTAATTGTGAGATGCTTGTGGACCTTTTGCTTAACATGTCCAACCACAAGCAAGCTGGAACTCTGAATTTAACTTAACCAGATTTTATATTTTGCCTGATTTTATATTTAAAGATATGAAATAACTGCATAGAGTCTAGTATCCAGTCATCAAGTCACCAAGTCTCCCTTTATTTACACGTGCACGGTACACTGGCTGTGACCAGTCAGCTCGGAGTCAGTCCCTGGAGTCAGGAAACTCTCTGAATCATCTATTTATTATTTTTCTTTTTTTATGAACAGAACTTCTGTCATTCCTGTTTATTTTTTTTTCCCCAGCACCCATATTGTGAGTATGCAGGTGTGAGACACAGTGAAAGACATAAGGTGCACAAATCTTTATTCAAATTTCCACCACTAGGAAGAAGGGAAACACCCAAGTAGTCAGTGACAAACAGTGCCCTTCACATCAAAGGGCAATGCTGTGTGATCAAACAGTGAAGGGGAGGGCAGGGATTAAATCAAAATAGAGTTGGAGGGGGAAATCCTCTCTGAATATTTGTCCGCCAGGGCTCTGTGATTGGCTCAGCTTAACAACTCCAGTCAGTGACCTCATAGTCAATGAGATCCACCTGGTTCCAATCATTACACCCCATTCCCCTCTACATCTGAGGCACTCCTGCAAACTATATCAGGTATTGATCTTTCCTAGGTAGTTCTCTAATAATGATAGTCTGCATCAGCCTGGTGTTATGATGTGGTAGAAATTTCACCTTCCTCCAGCAGGGGATCCTTTGCTTTCCATGCTGCTTTCTGGAGAGAACCACCACAAACCACAGTGTTCATTATCCATACCCAAAAATCACATGTTTCTCAACTACTTCAAGTTTTCCACATTGTTGGAATTGTTTTGGTAATCTTACATTCCAAACTGCATTTAGCACATATCATCTATGAAAGCTAATAATAGCATTTCTGTGAGTGAGGTATAGTGTTTGCTAGCTGTAGCAAACTTGTTTTTAACAGGGTCTGGTCACCAGTTAAAGGGAGGGGAAAGGAAAAACAACATTCTATTTCGATCCAAAATCATATAAAAGAAGCACACTGATACTTGTTCATGATGAATTACTGTATGTATGGTTCTTTCCCTCAATAACTTGTAAAATGTTTCTTGTCTAGTTCTCTCTGTAACTGGTTTACAATGAGAGGTCTTTTACCTTTTTAAGTTGTTACTTCATATAGATGTTAGGCACTAACTTTTATCAATGTTTTGACCATGTGAGCAAGGAAATTGTTGGTTGCTTTGTATGATTTACGTCCTTTCTATAAGTACTTTAAATAAACTCGATGGTATCCTACTTATTTAATGCACTTCATTTATGGCTATCAAAAATAAGTCAGCATTGTAACTTTCAGGAGCTTCTTATCATGAGCAGAATGCTAAATGTTGCTGTTGTTTCCTCTATCCGAATTGTTTGTAGCCTACTGTCTTTGACCAACACCATTTATTCCTAGTTATAAGTAAAACAAAAAATTATCTGCCCGACATCATCCTTAAATTTGCATTGTAAAGATTATGAATAACTTAAGACACATCAGCAGCCTATTATAAGAATAGAATCTCTTAATTTTGTTTGTCTCAATGTGTTGTAAGGCTGCTCCAGATCCACAGCAGGTTATGATCAGACCCTGGAGAACATTCTTGAATTCTTTATGGTTCCATATGGGATAGTCCAAACTGTTAATCTTCTAGGTGAGGAAGGATAAACTAGCTCCCTTTTTTTATTCATTGAAACCCTCATTTGGTTTCAACAAAGTTCTTTTAAAATTGAACTCTTCCCTTGGGATTATCTTTCACCCAGACCCAAATGAACTGACATTCTTAAAGGAGTCAATTCAACTATGCTTTCTTGGATTAAGAAGATGAGCGAATTTATTAATTACTACATACGAGAAGAAATTTTAATGCTATGCACGTGGATCAGAAATAATAGGCAAGTCCAATGAGATACTAGTTTCAGAGAAAGATATATGGACCAGTCTCTGACCTACTTGCAAAGAGCAGTTGGTTAAATATCACAACCATTACAGTGGAGATTATTGGTGGCATTGATGTTGGTTGACTCCATGATCATTAGATTTATAGTTTGGTTGAGGTTCTGTGGTTCTGATAACTTTCAACGGTAATTAAATTCCAGCATTCAAGGTGAGAGAGGTACCTTTGTCTTTCTGTTTTTTTTTAAAAATGCATTACAGCATTAGAATCAGAGGGGATCTTTATCTGAAATAAAAAAGAAAAAGAATTGATAATTCTTTGACAGTAACCATCACAGCACAAATTCTTATATATTCCTAGACCTGTCTGCAAGAAGTGGCTTTCAGCAAAGACAGAGAGAGAGACTCTACCCCTGCTGCCTTTTTAACGCTTCTTATTAACTATCTCCCTGTTTGAAATTCCCCAGACAATTTACATATGTGAGATTATACAGACTTCAATTGGGATTTTTGCCATTCTGCCACTGACTGAAAGTCCACAGTTCTGCAATATATTTTGAATTGAAAAGAAAACAATTCTATAAATATATTGTACTTGATTCATCAACATAAGAAACATAATAGCAGGCCACTGACAGCCCATTTTCAGCTTCACAGGAATGACCATGCAGCATCCCCTCCCTCCCACACTTCCTCCAAATGGTCTGAAATGTCATCCAGCTCCATGTGAATTTCAGCCTGTCTAAACTTTAGCTGCTGTTTAGGGCCCATTTGGAACCTATATCTCCGCAGACAAGTTCAAAATGGTTTGAGGCCTCCCAACAGCAGCTTTCAGCAGGTGCCATTGGTGCATTGTTTGCCTGTTTTGAGCCAAATTTAAGCATTACTGTCACCTGTCACACTGTCACACTCTCATCAGGGTATGAATCAGCAAGACTGTCAGGATAGAATTCACTTCATTTTAGCAGCTCCACAAGTCTCATGCAAAATGATTGTGCACCAGTTAACATTGAATTGTCAGTCACAAGATGCCATAGGAATGTTGAAAATAGGAACAAGAGTAGGCCATTCAGCCATTCAGCTGAAAATGTGTTGCTGGTCAAAGCACAGCAGGCCAGGCAGCATCTCAGGAATAGGGAATTCGACGTTTCGAGCATAAGCCCTTCATCAGGAATGAGAGAGAGTAGCCAAGCAGGCTACGATAAAAGGTAGGGAGGAGGGACTTGGGGGAGGGGCGATGGAGGTGGGATAGGTGGAAGGAGGTCAAGGTGAGGGTGATAGGCCGGAGTGGGGTGGGGGCGGAGAGGTCAGTAAGGAGATTGCAGGTTAGGAGGGCGGTGCTGAGTTGAGGGAACCGACTGAGACAAGGTGGGGGGAGGGGAAATGAGGAAACTGGAGAAATCTGAATTCATACGTTGTGGTTGGAGGGTTCCCAGGCGGAAGATGAGGCGCTCCTCCTCCAGCCGTCGTGTTGTTATGTTCTGCCGGTGGAGGAGTCCAAGGACCTGCATGTCCTCGGTGGAGTGGGAGGGAGAGTTAAAGTGTTGAGCCACGGGGTGGTTGGGTTGGTTGGTCCGGGCGGCCCAGAGGTGTTCTCTGAAACGTTCCGCAAGTAAGCGGCCTGTCTCCCCAATATAGAGGAGGCCACATCGGGTGCAGCGGATGCAATAGATGATGTGTGTGAAGGTACAGGTGAACTTGTAGCGGATATGGAAGGATCCCTTGGGGCCTTGGAGGGAAGTGAGTGTGGAGGTGTGGGCGCAAGTTTTATATTTCCTGCGGTTGCAGGGGAAGGTGCCGGGGGTGGAGGTTGGGTTGGTGGGGGGTGTGGATCTGACGAGGGAGTCACGAAGGGAGTGGTCCTTGCGGAACGCTGATAGGGGAGGGGAGGGAAATATATCCTTGGTGGTGGGGTCCGTTTGGAGGTGGCGGAAATGACGGCGGATGATACGTTGTATGCGGAGGTTGGTGGGGTGGTAGGTGAGAACCAGTGGGGTTCTGTCTTGGTGGCGGTTGGAGGAGCGGGGCTCAAGGGCAGAGGAGCGGGAAGTGGAGGAGATGCAGTGGAGGGCATCGTTGATCACGTCTGGGGGGAGTCTGCGGTCCTTGAAGAAGGAGGCCATCTGAGCTGTGCGGTGTTGGAACTGGTCCTCCTGGGAGCAGATGCGGCGGAGACGAAGGAATTGGGAATATGGGATGGAGTTTTTGCAGGGGGCAGGGTGGGAGGTGTAGTCCAGGTAGCTGTGGGAGTCAGTCGGTTTATAGTAGATGTCTGTGTTGAGTCGGTCGCCCGAGATAGAGATGGAAAGGCCTAGGAAGGGGAGGGAGGAGTCTGAGACAGTCCAGGTGAATTTCAGGTCGGGATGGAAGGTGTTAGCCATTCATTCAATATGCACACTACTGATCATTCAACTTTGTATGCTGTTGCTGCTTTTACTCCATACCCTTTGATCCTTTTAACCCTAAGAACTATTTCTAACTTCTTCTTCATAACATTCAATGTTTTGTCCTCAACTACTTCAGTGTCCACAGGTTCACTGCTCTCTTCTCACTGCATTGATTTCTCCTCATCTCAATCCTAAATGGCCTGTCCCTTATCCTTAGACTATGATCCCCAGTTCTGGACTCCCCAGCCAAAAGCAACATTTTTCCTGCATTTAATCTGAACAGTTCTTTTAGAATTTTGTAGGTTTCTGTAATATTCTCCTTCATTGTTCTAAACTCCAGAGATACAGTCTTAACTAATCCAGTGTCTCTTCATATGAACGGCGTGGCTGCACAGTGGCTCAGTGGTTAGTACTGCTACCTCACAGCACCAAGGACCCATGTTTGACTCCAGTCTTATTTGGTCCAATCAGAATTTCTGGGCTGCTCAAGAGTTCAATATTGAGAGTTTTCCTACAATTTCCATGGAGATAATATGTCTCCAAGTCTAATCACATGCAACAAAAACAGAAATTGCTGGAGAAACTCTGCATGTCTGGCAGCATTGGTGGAGAGAAAGAAAATTAAAACATTTCGGGTCCTGTGCACATTCTACCATGCCTTATCGTCAATACAGGCGTATTCATTTCGGAAATGCTCATTTTCTTATTTTGAAAATGTTGTATTCCAAGAAAACTGATTCTTTAAGCTGCTACCTATTGTGTTTATATCACCTCATTTTGATCATACAAGTTCCAAACACCCAACTTACATCGCCATTCATCATTTATTCCAAGAAACCTGCTTTAGAACATTTTTAAAATCATCCAGCATCATATTGACTGAAATCTTTAACAGATCCACATCTGAGCTACCGTATGTTCACAACACTCTTGCAAATCATTTCAATTGCTCTTGATCAGAGAACTTCTTACCAATTTAGTCAAAAGTGTGCCACTTCTCTTTCATCATGACCAATGGTTACTCCTCAATCAAGTATATTCACAATTGTTTACTGTTTACAAGCTTAGTTCTCATTTTGAAATACAAATCTACTCTTAAGCAAGGTAACAAAAATCCTGTTCCACCTGCCCAATTCGACCAGAGAGCTTGATATAGGAAATTAAAGAATGCTCTCAATGCTTTAAATAATGCTCTTCTGAATTTCAGACTGAGTGAGGCTCATTGTTGATACAATGAGTTCAGTTTTACTCTCCCTTACTATGATTATTTGTGTCAAAGTCTAAGGGCCCAACAGGCAAAAATGCTCCATTTCTCAGAGCTAGCATAACCCTGTGGTTGAAGAGTTTGCTTACATTCACTTTGCAGATTTGCAGACAATCATATTCACATGGATGAGTCACTAGTGTTTGTGTACCACACTGTGATAGGGGTTGGTGTCAGGGCAGCACAGCGGGTAAGGGGTAGTTAAAGATTTACAAATCCTGGTTCATTCCCATGTTTTGATTTGTTTTGGTTGTTTTTTATTGGCAGGTAGATCAGTTGTTGTCAGGACAGAGATAATTAGCAAAAAAAAAAGAAGTGAGATGGGGAATTTTTAAAAAATGTATTAGATTATGATCTGGAATGCACTACAGGTGATGAAAGTAGCTTCAATGGTATGTTTTGCCATGGAATAGGACATATATTTGTAAAGGAAAAGTTTACAGGGCTGTGGGGAGTGGGACTAATTGAAAAGATCTCACAAAGAGCTGAAACAGTACAATGGGCTGAATGGTTACCTGGATAGGGAAAAGAAGGTTGGACACTTATTTTCACTTAGCAATCTACTTCAATGTTTAGATCAAACTCTTTAAACTAAGAATTGAATCAAGTTCTGGTTTGTCCAAATCGTTCATCTGAATTTACTGACTCTTTTTTCAAATGATGAATTGAATTCGTCTTCGATGTTGAATTAATCAAACAGGTCAATGGCTTCTTAAAGAAAGCACTAAACTGAAAATAAATAATGCAACACTCTCTGTGTGCCATGGAATCAGTCAATTAGGTTCATCTTTCTGCCTTATTCCCATAACTAAATACCATAAAATTGAAAGTAAATGATTAATATTCATCTTGATAATCCAACTTCTGTAAAGGATACAAACAATTTGGGTTTGTGATTTGAAATTCAGATTTGGTGATTTGGCAGGTAAGCACTTACTTTCAGAGAATCATTATGCTTAATAATTTTATTGATATGGATTGTGATTTAAAAAAAGCATGTTTTATGCAGACAACAGGAACAGATAGAAATGACAAATCCCAAACAGTTTTTGATGACTTGAATTGTATCGATTGGTACTGTGGAATAGTTCAATTTGTCCTTCTAATCTGCACCTTAATCTTTGTTTTCTAAACTATTCATTAGGTCGACAGGTTAAAATCAATATAGAAAAAAATGTGTGCCTAAATCAATGAGAAAAGCATTATCTGCCCATTCTGTAAATTAGAAACTGTGTCCTCTAAGAGAAACTGCAGGAAGCAATTTATATTTTAACTAAAGGGTAGTGAAAGGTCGCGAATCAAATTAGCATCCTTCCATTTTTGAAAGATGATGGACATGTAGCAGATAAATTCATTTCAGATTGGATGTCTCATGCTGATAGCTGAAGTGACCAATCCTTTAGAGTCAGGTTCTGCCACAAGTGATGCGCATGAAGCTACCAAGCACAATTTCGGGTTATTGCTGTTGGTGTTGATGACTGCTACCAAAGTATAGTAGCTGCTGGTCATCATGGTGCTGCTCGGAAACCCACAGACATGTCTCCATTTTCCTCTGTCAGCAACTGACCTACTGCTGCAGTAATCAACGTACAGGGCCATCACAACATGTTTACAAGCATCCTTGAAAGAAATTTGGACATTCTACTGCTCGTCTGACTCTGGTGACATTATCTATAAATGTCAAACGTTAGTTAGAACCATGCCAAATTGATGCATATCCCACAATTATTCGTTTCATTCCAATATTTTGTGTTGAGAAAGAAACTTGTAAAGCCTTAAACCTTTAATGGAAAAATATCAACAAAACCTGGGGCTGGGTTTTATTTCTCTTTAATATGCTGAACAGCTGTTGTAATTTCCTGTGCGTTGAAGCATTAATTGTTACTTTCTTCCCTGGCAGCTCTTGTTTTAGACCATCAGTTACTAATAAACACAATTTAATATTTTCATTGCAGATTTTGTTGCGCTGTCAGTCACTTTCTATTTTTTTGAATACTGAAGGCTGATTTGTGTAAATTCGCAGGCCATTGAAATATATTCAATTGGTCACACAGTATGGTAACATAATGAGATCAACATGTATTTGGGAATGGCCTCAAACTTGGAGGAAAATTGCCAGTCGATGCCTTATCAGGTTCAGTAGCATCAGTTGGACTCTTAAATTGGCCGAGCATCTTTAGTGACTTGCAATCTTGACTTACAATGACCCCTATCTACAATTTAAATAGTATAATTCAGAACCTAACAATAACTTCACTTGTTATCCAAATTGGATATTTATGTTGATAACATGGATAACATACATCTTTTATCTCTCTCTCTAAAGCACACCAGGTAAATTCGAGATGAGGTGTAACTTGTTCAGATTAAATTACTTTATCCTAAGTAAGGTGAACATAAAGAGTAGTTATAAAGATCAGATTACTTAAGTTTAATCAGTACAACTTGTGACCACTTAAACTGTGTTAGTAAGGAAAGAATGCTTTCCTACTTCAGTGGATCATTGTGTGACGTCTTCTAGCAGTTTTCCTAGGCTTTTCATCTTAGTAAAGGCCAACCAACAAATTTGATTCTAATGACAGCTTTTAATGAAAATTGATTAATTTCCTTCCTCCCATCAACCTTCCACCAGAGCAGAATCCTAACTTAGTAATGGATATTCTCTGAGTGCATTTACCAAGGAATTCCCCAGTAAAATGGATGTGAACAATTACTGTAGACCCTGTCTAAAACTCCTAGCATATCATTTTGGTAAAAATTTACTATGGTTGGGGTGGCATGGTGGCTCAGTGGTTAGTACTGCTGCCTCACAGCACCAGGGTCCCAGGTTCAATTCCAGCTTTGGGTGACTGTGTGTTTGCACATTCTCCCCATGTCTGCGTGGGTTTCCTCCCACAGTCCAAAAATGTAGAAGTTAGGTGAGTTGGCCATGCTAAATTACCCATAGTGTTAGGTGTATTAGTTAGGGGTGAATATAGGATAGTGGAATGGGTCTGGGTGGGTTACTCTTTGGAGAATTGGTGTGGACTTGTTGGTCCGAAGGGCCTGTTTCCATACTGTAGGGAATCTAATCTAAAACTAATACTTATAGATTAGACTTACTGGAAAGATGGAAACTGTTGAGTTTCTATTCTGTAGCAAAACATATGACTGCAGGGTAATCTGATAGAGACCTTTAAGACTATGAAATGGTTGATCGGCTTTCATTTCAGCAAATCTAGTATTAAGGACCCATCGCCACAAAATAGACTCTAATAGATTTGAGGATAGGGATATCAATAGAAACAACATTATCCAGAGAATGTTAGAATATAGAACACAATAATAGAGGGAGTAGTTGATACTGGTAGCCTCAGTACATTAAGTGAAAGCGAGATTAAGATATGATGGAAAGAAGAATGGAAAGATTAATGAGATTGGAACACCAAACTTTCCAGATCTACTAGCTGTACCTGTCTCCCTACCAGAATGCCGGTATAATATTTTAACATACAGTAGCGCCTCGACTTATGAAGTTAATCTGTTCCGGGACCGGTTCACTAACCGAAAAGTTCGCGAACTGAATCAATTTTTCCCATTGTTCAGATAGCGTAAGAATGCTTGGACAGCTGTTCACAGCACACGCGCCAAAGACGAACTGAATGAGATCACATGGGGCCCGAGAGTTTTTGCGTTCAACAAGCGCATAGCAAAGCAGAACAATGAAACCATGAGATCGCACACGGGCTTTTTGCGTTCGTACCTTCACTCGTATCTTGAATTTTGTACGTACGTTGAAGCAAAATTTTATGTACAATCCTGTTCGTAAACTGATTTGTACTTGAATGGGGTCGTTCATATGTCAAGGCGCTACTGTATAACACTTTTGAACAAGGACTTTGTTGTATTATGACAGAGATTCCAATCCAGTCAGGATTGTACTTTTAAGACAGCTTTACATCTTATCATGACATGTGACAGTCCAGTATAAAGGTACCTACCTTACCATCAGCCACTGTCTCAGTGTGCACTAGAGTAGAATATTGTCTTCAGTCAGTCAGGTTTGAGTACATTAAATGCAATAACATCAGTTAAGTAGACAACCCAGATATTGTAGTAATGTTAATAGTGTTGTAAATGAACTTCAAAACATCGGTCTCAAGAAGAACCCAAGTGTCTGCAATGTATTTTATATGCACTAATGTATAGAAATGCACAAAACACATCATGGTAGCAGTAATTGGGCATTAAAAGCTGGTCAGGATAACTCAATGATGACTGTCAGTAGATGCTGAAAGCTGAAGAGGTGATAGCAGTTGTGGCAGTTATGATAAGTCTATTTCTGAAGTGCCATCCATCAGAGTTAAAGTTACAGCTGCAACCAAGACAATATGACCAAAATTAAAGGCTACAAACCTGCACTGAAGCACAATGAATACTCTGCCTTACTCTCTTTCAAAAAAAGAATGCCAGTTTACCAAATACCTGGGACAACATTATTTTTTTTAAAAAACTGGCAGTCTAAAAACGTAGCAGAGTAGCCCAGTCTAAGAAAGTGATTCTGAAGGAAAGTACGAAAACCTATGGTAAAAACGAGTTCTTTAAACTGAGATAGGATTGCCCTGTGTTGAGATTTTAATCAATTCTGCCATTTTCTTTCCCTGAAATGACATACATTTTTAGAAATTGTATGTATGACACCCTCAATCATTTTGGCATAAAAACTATCTAACTGTACAGGCACGAGCCTGCAGTTTTTAAAAGGTGGTCAACATTTAACAATAGAAGAAAGAGAAGAGAAGCTAACAGTACATTTTAAAAAGCTGTGCAACCCACTTTTATATCCTCTAATATCTGCCTCTTGCTCATTCCAGGATGAAGTTAGCCCACAATAGAGCAACAAAGAGTTAAGACAAGGTAATGGGCTGACTGATGTTCAGCTCCCTTCCACTTGTGTGCTGGCTGGCTGACAGACCACAACCAAGCCCCAGTTTGATATCGGAAGCTGCCCTTGACCCACTGCTGGGATCCCCTTACTGCAGGTTATCTCCCTTGGTTAGACTGAGGTCTGCTAACAGCATAACAAGTTTCCTGACTTTGTGTCCGTGCTAACTGGCTAGGAAAGACAGAAATGATGTGAGCCTGTTATCTGAAACTGAGGGACAAAATACATACAGTGGAGGCAAGGTGTGGATGCTGCTAGCATCCAGGCATCAAAGTGAATGAGTACTAAACAGGAAACAACCAGCCTAGAAATGCACTGCTATTTAGTTCATTAGCTGGGTGCATGCCCCTTGGTGCCCATTGTTCTTGCTGCAGCATTACAACTGTTGTCCATGCTTTCACAAAATATTCCTTATTACAAACACCATGTTAGAATTTCCCAAATTCCCACAATATTTACTCTCTAAGCAGCTCTTTCGGTCTGATTTTATCCACAAAGATCTAGTGTTTGAGCTGGGCTGTTAGAATCTCCCTCCTCTCTGATGTAGGGCTAGCTGTCTTCCACAAAGGTGGGCCTCACGGGTCAGAATGGATATCCTACTGGGTTTTCTTGGGTTGCCACATGGTCTTCTGTCATGGGTATTGCTGCGGTCTTTACTGAGGGGAGGATGGCTTCTAGATATGCGTTTGTATGCACCTAATCTCGGACCTTCCAGGATATTCTGTGCCCTTGGACGATTGGGGTTATGAGCTGGGTTCAAATTATCCAATGGGGTCGCATCAACATTTTTCGCTGTTGCCTTGCTGGGGGGGTGTAAAGTGTCAATCCTCAGACACTGGCTGAAAGTCAAGGTGCCAGAAAGTCTAATCAATTCTTCAGCAATACACAACTGTCAAGCTGGTCGTAAATGGTTCCCCCAAACCTTTGTGACCTCTTTGACCCTGCTTTCCACTATTGTCTGCAGCCAATAGCTACTAGTTGCTATTTAAATGAATTTGGCCAATTTTCTGTCAGGCCTGGTTTTTTTGGCTGTGGGAGTCAAAAAGTATGGTGCTGGAAAAGCACAGCAGGACAGGCAGCATCCAAGAAGCTGGAGAGTTGATGCTCCAGCATCTGCAGTCCTCACTTTCTCCTTTTCTGACTATGGGTCAATTTAGAATGTCCAATTTTGGGTTTGTGCTCCTCTCAGCCACTGTTCACCGCCTTTTGATCATAGTAATTGCCCTCCTCGACTCCTGGTCACTGCTACCTGACCCCTGGTTATTGCACCTTCTCAACCCCGGGTCATCAACCCCTTTCAATCTCTGGTCACAGCTCCCTTTGACCCTGGTCATTGCCCCCTCACAGCCTGTTGTCATGCCCTCACATGTGAAATGGTAAACAGCAATGAAACAGGACAATGAGTGAGAGGGAGCCATCAGTTACCTGCGGCAATCCTAGCAGTGACATCATCAGCATTGCAAGTGCAGTTATGGAGATAATAGGCTCAGCCTTATCTTCGCTGACCTTCTTTCCCGCCACGATTCCTCATTTCAGTATCAGCTGGACAGTGTTATGATCAGATCCCACAATAGGTTGCCCCAATTCATTTCTGTTCTAGACAAATACTCAAAATCATTAAGCTCCCAAGTAAGAAGGAATGAACTGACTCCCTTCCTTTACTCATCACCCCATTAGTTGACAGTATTTTGATGCTGATACTGCCTTCTTGGTAATTTTGCTGTAAACTTCCATGCACCTCCTGTTCCCAATCACTGAATAACCAAAAGGCTTCTCGGTGGTCTAACAGGTATCAACTATAAATCCAAAGCAGATGCTGGAAACCTGAAACATAAACAGAAATTGTTGGAGAAACTCTGGCAGCACCTGTGGAGAAAACATAGAGTTGGCATTTCAAGTCCACTGACCTTTCTTCAGAACAAAGGTCACTGGGTTCGAAATGTTAAAGCCATAAACCCTGCTTGATTCTATTTGTGTCCTGAACTTTACTGAAAAATGACTTGTGAAAAGTGATGGCTTCTATCATACCAAGGTTGCTTTGCAGAACTGTTCATGTTTTACATACTTCACAGAAATTTCCTTCAATGGGTTCCATCAAAACCTATTCTGTTTGTCCTTCGACACCTTGGGCTAGACTTTACACTGACGATGGAGCGCCTGCACCCCGCTGTGAAAGCTGGAGGCAAGTTTTCCTCCACTTGGCTGATTTAACCCACAGCTACTCATTGCCTTTGGGTATTCGATGTCTTTGACTGAGTGTTTCACCCACAGCTGGTGAGGCAATCCCATCTGTGAGGCTGATCAGCCTCTGCTGGTACTGCTAGGTTGGTACCCATGTCATATGCCCCGTCCTCCTGTCAATCCAGCCCTTACAGACAATTCCACTTTTTCTTCTTCTTTGATTACCTTCTGCCAATTCTCCTTTATAGTTGCCATGCATCATCAGCTTCAAAAATAGTTAGAATTTCCACAACCAACTTCCAGTAAGTACATTCATAGTGTGGAGGGCCCGCTGTTGCACTGGGGTGGGCAAAGTCAAAAATCAATACCAGTTTGGAAGCAATAGCTTTCGGATCGTGGCTCCTTTATCAGATAAGCTGTTGGACTATTGCCTGGTGTTGTGTGATTTTTATCTACATTCATAATGACTTACTACATTTTTGTCAGAAACCACGATCCTGAGCAATGGATTACTAAAGGGTAGTGTGTACCTCGTATGAAACAATATTGGAATATTAGTCTGTGCAAAACATTTTGCGTGGTCATTTCTTAATTATTACAGATATTACACAGACTTTACATGTTTTGTTTTGGTTGGATGTAAGCAATATTCTGTCCAGCTTTCAACTGCACATTATCAATTCATTTGAGATGTCCGGTACATCTTCAATGGCATTTAGATTATAAAAGAAACCTACAGTTATTCATTTGGAAACTGGCACAGATTGGGAAAAGGTGATGTTGGTGCTGGTAGGTCTGAGATCACTACTTGAACACTGCTCTGTCTGTGAACAGGTATTTATCTCGGTTTATCTGATCAGCTTCCAACTAGATCAGATGTTTTAGCACAGATATCAATGTTATCTTGCCCAGCCTGTTGAACAATAACAACATGTCATTATGCCTGCTGTGAAACCTTCCCAGCCTCTGATGATGTGGGTAATGGTGAAGAAGAATAGTATGGGATGGCCAGTGAGAAGCTTCCTGACATCAGGAACAAAAGATCAATTTTCCAACCAAATGTTGAATGGTGAGCCGGGTTTCTTGATAGCGAGCAGCAAGAGGTCTGCTTACATCTTCATTAATACACCATCTCTTCTCATTGATATACAATATCCCATTCATCAGATGGAACGGTGACAATTCCCGTATGCAATCTGGAGCGGTGACCTGGTGACTCTGTTCGCTGCTTGCTCCTCTGGTTCTCCATTTGGACAGCAGAGGCCACCACCTCAGGACACAGTCCATGGACAACCACCACACACTTGAGCCACTGCCCCACATGCAATGGCAGGAACTGTGCAGAGCAGCTGGGGACTGACAGCATTTAACAGGGCACATGAATGGGCTTTGAGGATGGCACTGGCATCAAGAATTCCTGGAGACCCCAGCAGTTCCCAGCACTACCTGTGGCGAGTGGGAGAACATAACAAACAAGGCAGCAGAGAGTAAATTTTACCAAAGGTAATATTCAGCCTACAGTCATGGCTAGACAGTTAGGAATCAGGGTCAGTGAAGAGAAATTCTCAAGAAGGTGTTGTCATTAAGGATAGTTATAATATCTTAGATTTTTGTAAAAATTCACTTTCTTTAAATGGACAAAATGATTCTTAAAAACAAAAGCATTGCTAAACATCGCTTGACCTTTACAACCACAATATTTTCAAATTCTTGGAAGGCTGTCATGGATTATAAACATGATCAGACATTGCACTTTCCCATAAGGAAAAATACAAGCACCTTTCCAATGGCTTTCCTTCCAACAGCTCCTTTCTTTCTCAGCAACCCTGAAAGAATGGGAGCTTTCAAAAATAATAGGTTAGATATTTAAAAAATGAATTGCCTCACTAAAAGACAATGGATGGAACTCTGCTCCATGTCTGAGCTAATACAATACCGAATAAGGAAATATCGTTTGATTGTTTGTGTTTGCTGCCATGCTGGATTTTGAACCGCCATTTGAACATTCTTTTGGAGGAGCCCCGGGGTTATCTCTGCAAGACATCATCAGAGAAGGCTCTCGGCTAAGAGGTAGGTAGAGGAAGGTATTAAAAAACTCAACTGCTGCTTTCAGAGAAAAGCCCAGGCAATCTCCAAATGCTGTCAGTACTAGTGAGGGACAAGAAACCTACTCCCTCTCTCCTAATCTGTTTGACCTGCTGAGTCCACCTGAAAAGGAAAGCACTCACTTTTCAACCACTGTTACAGCCAAAGCAGCTGCTGAAGCTGACTTCAAGTTTTAACTCATTGCTTCAAAAAAAAATGCAATGATCGTACAGACTGATCTCACTTGGAGCTTTATGAGCGTTTTAATCTTATCTACTTTTAAACTTTGTGTTTCTATTTTTAGCAAACATCTTCATCACCTTTTGCCTGGATAATTATAACAGTATTTTTTTTTACTGAACTTAACATCATCTTGCTTAAGACTGAAGCTTTGCTGCTGGTTATTTTTACAGATTGAAAGTGCTCCATACACACAAATTCTGAGGTCCTGGACTTCTTTGAGAAAATACCCCTTACATGGTTATGGCAGTGTTTACTCACAAATGTAATTTTATATTTGGATATTAAGTGAATTCTTGAATACATAGCAGGTTCATGCTAATCTGGATGGAAGCCTATATCTTGCAAATCCAAAGGTCATTCAATCGAACAACATGACCTTGTGCTAGCTGTGCTCCACATCTGCCTGCTGAAGTAACATGTACACTTTGCCAACAAATGCACACAAAACATGCTTTGTTCACTATTAATGTGAGTCTGAATTAATACTGTCATTATTCCAATCATAATACTGCATCTTCGTTTTGCCACTTTGTCATTTTGTTCAAAATCAGCTTAATATTCATCTCCTCTATTTCCAGGATTCTGTAGCAGATATTCACTTTGAATTGAATAATGAAAAACATTTGTACCAATCACTAAATAATGCCCAGCATGATGTTGTTACTGTAATAGGCATTACAGTGTAAACCACAATTTTCCCACTTTTCCTCCAGTGATACAACACAGAAACAGACCTTTCGGTCCAACTAGTCCACGCTGACCAATTATCCTAAATTAATCTAGTCCCATTTGCTAGCACTTGGCCCATATCCCTCTAAACCCCTCCTATTTATGTACCCATCCAGATGCCTTTTAAATGTTGTAATTGTACTCACTTCCATCACCTCTTTTGGCAGCTCATTCCATACACACACCACCCTCTGTCTGAAAAAGTTGCCCTTTAGGTCCCTTTTAAATATATCCCCTCTCACCCTTAGTCTATGGTTTTGGACTCTCCTATCTGGGTAAAAGATCTTAGCTATTCACCCTATCCATGCCTGTCATGATTTTGTAAACCTCTATAAGGTCACCCCTCAGCCTCCAATGGAAGAAAGCTCCAGCCTATTCAGCCTTTCCCTATAGCTGAAACCCTCCAAGCCCAGGAGCATTCTTGTAAATCTTTTCTGAACACTTTCAAGTTTAACAATATCTTTCCTGATGCAGGGAGACCAGAATTGAAAGCAGTATTCCAGAAGTGGCCTCACCAATGTCCTGTACAGCCACTACATGATGTCCCAACTCCAATATTCAGTGCACTGACCAATGAAGGTAAGTGTATCAAATGCCTTCTTCACTACTCTGTTTACCTATTACTTCACTTTCAAGGAACTATGAGCCTGCACCCCAAAGTCTGTTTGTTCAATATCACTCCCCAGGGCCCTACCATTAACAACTGCCTTGGTTTGCCTTATGAAAATGCTACACCTCACATTTACCTAGATTAACCTTGATGTGAAGGTGCAGGTGTTGGACTGGGGTGGACAAAATCAGAAGTCACATAATACCAGGTTAAGATCCAACAGGTCTGATGAAGGAGCAGTGCTCTGAAAGCTTGTGATTTCAAATAAACCTATTGGACTATAATCTGAGACTTGTGTGACTTCTGACTAGATTAAACTCCATCTGCCACTCTTCGGCCCATTTGCCATCTGATCACGATCCCATTGTACTCTGTGATGACCTTCTTCACTGTCCATTACGCCTCCAATTTTAATGTCATCTGCAATTAGTCCTCCTATATTGACAACTAAATCATTTATATAAATGATAAAAGCAGTGGATCCAGCACAGAATATTGCAGTACACCATTGGTCATAGGCCTCCAGTCCACCACAAGCAACTCTCCACCACTACCCCCATATCCTATTTTCAAACCAATTTTGTATCCAGTTGGCTAGCTGGCCCTGGATTCCACATGATCTCACCTTGCTAACTAGGCTACGATGCAGAACCTTGTCAGACACCTTACTGAAGTCCATATACACAATGTCTACCACTCTGCCTTCATCAATCTTCTTTGTCACCTCTTCAAAAAAAACTCTGTCAAGTTAGTGGGACATGATTTTCCATGTATAAAGCCATGTTGAGTATACCTAATCAGTCCTTACCTTTCCAAATGCATGTAAATCCTCTCCATCAGAATCTCCTCCAACACCATACCCACCACTGACATCAGGCTCACCAGTCTTTACATTCGTGGCTTTTTCTTGCAGTTTTCCTTAACTAGTGGCGCAACGTTAGCCAACCTCCAGCCTTCAGGCACTTCACCCATGGTTGTCGATGATACAAATATCTTAGCAAGGGGGCCAGCAATCTCTTCCCTTCCTTCCCACAAAGTTCTGCGATACAATTGATTGGGTCCCAGGGATTTATATACCTTTATGTGTTTTAAGACCTCCAACACCTCCTCTTATGTAATATGGACATTTTTCAAGACCGTGTTATTTATTTCCCAAGTTCCCTTGCTTCTATTTACTTCTCCACAATATATATAGACGTGAAATATTCATTTACTATGTCATCCATTTTCTGTGACCCCACATATGTACAGCCACATTGATCTTAAAGGGGCTCTATTTGCTCTCGAGTTACTCTTCTTTTCTCACTTTGCTTTCAGTTTCTTCACTTCAGTGATAGTTTGTTTTCTTTGTTCATGGCATGCAGATTTTGCTGGCTAGGCTAGAAATTATTGGCCATTCCTAATTGCTGTGCAAGTAATGCAGAGTCTATCACTGTGGGTCTGATATCTTACGTAGGCCAGACCAGGTCAGGGTGGCAGATTTCCTTCCCAGAAGAGCATTGTGAACCACATTGTTTTTGTAATGATTAATAGTAGTGACAGGTCACCACAAGGCCAGCTTTTTATTATAAACTTGTATGGAATTGAAAAATCACCACTTGTTGAGGATTTGACTCAAGTCCTAGAATACAGAGTAATGACTGAGCATTCATTGATTGAAAGCAATCCTTTTCTCCCCCTTTCTCCTATTCTCCCCACCAGCAAACCTGCACTCCTCAGCTCTACCACATCCATCCTCTGCGAAGGCCAGCATCAGGAAAATGCGATGTCTTGTTTTAGATATACTCCCATCCTGTAGTCATATCTTTTGATGAATTGTCACATGAGGCACTATTATGTGGGGACGCCATTACTAGGTTACACCTTAGATTGGAGCTCTGTGCTGGAATATAGTCAGATGCATCATGCAATGAAAGGGTTGTAAGGAGGTCTGAAATTTTTCCATTGCTCATCAGTCATTTCGGAACAAGATGTCACACAAAGCTTTATGATGTGAATATTCAGACAAACAATTAGGTGTGTGCTACCTTGGCAACTCTCTTGTTTTATTTTTCTGCTCTATTTGACTCCAGGTTCTATAGCTGTTGTATCTATGTTCAGTTCTGGTGGTCACCAGACACTGTGCATTGCTTTCTGTCAGGTGGCTGTCAAACATACTAAACGTCCATTGCTCACCTCATCACTACATCCTCGGGTGACTGTCAGTATGGAGCTTGCACATTCTCCCAGTATCTGCCTAGGTTTTCTCGAGGTGCTTCAGTTTTCTCCCATAGTCCAAAGATGTGCAGGTAGATGAGTTGCCCATGCTAAATTGGCCATAGGGTCCAGGGATGTGGAGGTGAGGTGCATTAGTCAAGGGAAATGTCAGACTAATAGGTTAGAGGAATGGGTCTCTGTGGAATACTCTTCAGAGGGGTGGTGTGGATTTGTTGGGTCAAATGGAGTCATAGAGATGTACAGCATGGAAACTGACCTTTCGGTCCAACCTGTCCATGCTGACCTGATATCCCTACCCAATCTCGTAACCTGCCAGCACCCAGCCCATATCACTCCAAACCCTTCCTATTCATATACCCATCCAAATGCCTCTTAAATGTGCCAATTGTACCAGCCTCCTCCACTTCCTCTGGCATCTCATTCCATACATGTACCACCCTCTGCGTGAAACAGTTTCCCCTTTAGTCTCTTCTATATCTTCCCCCCTCACCCTAAACCTATGCCCTCTAGTTCTGGACTCCCTGACGCCAGGGAAAAGACTTTGTCTTGGCCTGTTTCCACACTGTAGGGATTGTATAAATGAAGGAACTTTACTAACCCTCAAACAGTTGTATTCAACCACATCACTAGCAATGAATTCCCACATTTTTGTTGCTGTGAATAGGCTTTCACTACCACAACTTATTCCATTTGTTTCACCAGCTATCCCCATTCTATTTCAAGTCAATTCCTGATAAATTGCTTTTGCAGTACTACACAGAATGGTGCCTTGTTCACTTTGCAGACATGAAATGGCGTGTGTGAATTAGATAGGGAGAAATTTGGCAACTCTAATGTAATTAGACAAACCTACAAGTGAGCATGCAATCAGCTATCCAGATTTTGTGCATTGTCCAGCCTGCTCTGTCTCTGTTACATCCATTCTTGTTGAGGAAATCTACACAGAGATGAGCTGTCCAAGTTATAAAAGAAGAAATCAAGAAAGAACTTGTATTTGCATATATCTTTCATCACCTCAGGAGGTCTCACAGCATTTTACAGCCGATGCAACATTTTGGATGTGTTGTTAGTGCTGTGAGGTAGAAAATATAGCAGCTAACTTGTATGCAGCGAGATCTCACAAGCATCAATGTGACAAGTACAAAATAATCCATTTCAGTTAGGGGTGACTGTTGGATAACTAATGACCAGGCTGCAGTGAAGAACTCCCTGCTCCTCTATAAATAGTGCCATGGGATACCTCTGCAAGGCAGGTGGAGCTATGACTGAATGACTCATCTGAAAGATACAGTGCCTAAAAACACAGCACTCATTAAAAAGAATTCCTGTCACAATTTGAGTTGGAAGCTTTAGAACAAGAGATTGGCTTCCTTTCAGGGTGAAACTCCTTTAAAGTTGTACTATTTGGACAATCTGAACAAAAGAATATTAAATATCACTCAGAAAATATTTGTAGAAATTCACAACAGGAAGGACACAGAAAGGCATTTAGAGATTTAGAGCTTGCCAATGAATGCATGCCAGTTGGGCGGAGAGGCAGATGTAGCTCAGGGGTGGGGAGGCAGCAGGAGACAGCTGGAATGGTCCATCTGCTGGAGTCCTGTACAACCCAGAGCTGCTGCTGTGTCTATCTCTGTTTATTCAACTGGATGGTCTGATCTAAACTGAATGCGGCAGTGTTACATGGGAGCATTCAAACTGTAACCATACAACAGAGCACCTTCCTCACTGGAGAAATGATTTCCTTCACCAGAAACATACAAAGTTCTGGTGCAGCTGGGTAGCCTGGATGCAGGGATGATGTTTCCCTTTTTTGGAGGTCGCACTCTCAGCATACTGTTTAGGCTATTTTAGACTGAGCTGAAGAGACATTCCTTCACTCAGAGGTGGTAAGCTTGCAAACTTTTTTTTAATCACAGAAGGCACTGGAGGCCAATATTTGAATAGATGTCACTTAAGAAAGAAGTCGATTTCTGCTGGTTAAATGTGTCAAAGGGTATAGAGAGAGTAAGGGAGTACGGTGTGACCATGTTGAATGCCAGAATCAGTTTGATGGGCTGAATGGTCTATTCCCATTCCCATTTTTTGATTTCTATGTAAGGGATCGGAAACAGAGTTTTGGTGCATTGGGCATCATGGGGGTTGAATTGGACATTGCGGAGGGAGATTGGAGGTGTGGACATCAGTGAGAGAGGATGTTAAGATGTGTTAGATCACATGGGGGATGAGTTAATGATAGTGGAAGGGCCATGATGTGCTGAAAATGGTGTGAGAATGTGGATGACATGGGGCAAATCAGAATTCCCGCTCCTCCTGTCCCACAAGAAGTTTTGTAAATGCGTTTAGTTCACAGACCCAACCATCCTTTTTTTAATCTGCTGGGCTTCCTGTAGTTTGGAAATCTCAGTGTCTATGTGTTTGAAATTAAAACAGAATTAAAATAAAAGAATGGAGCCCTCTTTAAAAAAAAATGTAGGGTGTAACCTGCCCTGCAAGAGCTGTGTCACCCTCACCTGCTTTGGGAATAACCTTGAGAATTTAATTTTTATTATCATCCCATTGTTCCCTAACCCACTCATCCAAACTTGGATGGGATGACAGCACTGTCCTTTGAAGAGAGATTGGGAAAATTAGGCCAGTATTCTCCAAGAGTTTGGAAAATTGCAGTCAGAGTAATGTACAATGTATTTTCAAATGGATAGACAAGTTGGATTGGTTAGGTAAAAACAATGACTGCAGATGCTGGAAACCAGAGACTAGATTAGAGTGGTGCTGGAAAAGCACAGCAGTTCAGGCAGCATCTGAGGAGCAGTAAAATCAATGTTTCGGGCAAAAGCCCTTCATTAGGAATACAGGCAGAGAGCCTGAAGGGTGGAGAGATAAATAAGAGGAGGGTGGGGGTGGGGAGAAAGTATCATAGAGTGGGGGAGTGGATGAAGGTAATAAGTCGGGGGGAGGGTTGAGTGGATAGGTGAAAAAGAAGATAGGCAGGCAGGACAAGTCATGGGGACAGTGCTGAGCTGGAAGTTTGGAACTGGGGTGAGGTGGGGGAAGGGGAAATAAGGAAACTGTTGAAGTCCACATTGATGCCCTGGGGTTGAAGTGTTCTGAGGCGGAAGATGAGGCGTTCTTCCTCCAGGCGTCGGGTGGTGAGGGAGCGGCGGTGTAGTAGCGAGTTTGTTTCACGACATGGTTGAAGAGCTTCAGGGCAGAGGAAATGACCTGGGAGTTGCAATGGGAGAGGGACTTCCTGAGATTCTTGTAGAGAGAGGAGGAAAACTTCTTCAAGGCAGGCATCTTTGCAAGAGGATTCGCAGTAGGGTTAAAATCAACTCGATAAAAACAATGACTGCAGATGCTGGAAACCAGAGTCTAGATTAAAGTGGTGCTGGAAAAGCACAGCAGTCGGATTCGCTCATATGTTTCTCCTGGTTATGGAGTCTAGGGATCACAATTTCAAACTAAAGGTGAAGCCACTTAAGGCTGTGTCAGGGAGACTATTATTTACTCAGTGGGCTTTAAGTCTTGAGAATTCTCGACCCAAAGTAGCTGTGGGAGTTCAGTCTTGAGAAAGTTTAAGGTAGAGATTGACAGATTTCTAAATGCCAATGATGTAAAGATATATGGGGAGTTTTTGGGGAAAAAAGTCATTGAAGTGAATGACGATGAACAGATTGAATGGCGGAGCAGGCTTGACCAGCTGAATGCTGTGTTTGGCTCCTGAGCTATTCTTCAAAGGAATATTATTGATAGAGCAAGGATTCAGTGAAGGGAAGGTCAATGGAAGATTTAACAGATCTTTTCAAGGAGATTAAGTGTATTGATAGTATAAGCAAGGAGACATTATTTGCAAGGACAGTAATGTCGACAACTAGAAAATACAGATGAAAGATTATTCTGAAGATAACCATATAGGAGGTGAGGAGAAATTTAATTTACACGTCTGTTGTCACTAGTGGAATGTAGTAACTGGAAGATTGAGGGGAGCAGATTTTGCAATAATTCTTAAAAGAAGCTTGAATAGATACTTCAAAACAAATTATATTTAGGTGTACAGGGAAAGCAAGTTTGTAGAACTAAGCAGATAGTTCTTTTGGAAGAATTAACAGAGACATACTGGGCTGAATGGATGTTTTGTGCCTAGTAAGATTTAGTCAGCGTAAAGTTTGGCTTACCCTTGTTTTTGAGCATCAAAATTAGAACTTGTGACCATGACCTGGTCTTCTACAGACTCAGATGTTGTCAACTCACTTCAGAGAACATGCTTCATCTGTGTTCCTGGAGTTTTAGCATAATATCCCATGACAGGGTAGGAAGCTTGCTCACCAGAAGAACAACCAAACATGAGTTAATAGACCAGAGGCAAGACTTCCACTTCTCACTTCACTTCTTAAGATACACTGCAGAACTTCATCAAATCTCTTCAGACAACATTAGAATTAGAATTAGGTTTTATTGTCATGTGTACTCAAGTACAGGAGTACAGTGAAAAGTTTACAATGTCCTCTCTTATGGCGCCAACATATCTAAGGTACAAAAGGAGGAATAAAAAAAACACTTCCAGTGATTCAGAGTACAAGTTAGAAATAAGACATAGTTATGCGGATAAACATTACAGTCAGATAAACGGATTACAGATAAACATTACACTGCAGTAGATCAGCACAGGGGCTTCCACACATGGTCTGACTTCCTCGCAAGCCATTGACCGTCTGCTCTGGATCCAAGTCTAACAATAGTTCTTGCTCCGCTCCATGCTTCCAACCCACTCCGCTCCGGCTCCCAACGCTCCAGAATACTCCATGCCTCCAGCCCACTCTGTTCCGGCTCTCAGCTGCATTGAGGTAAGTTTTTTAATTAAAAAAACACATAAGAATCTTGGGAAAAAAAGAGGAAGAAAATGGAGAAAGCAGACAGATGGTTGAGGCCCAGGTTGAAGATTCTGACCACTGCCTACTCTGCCTCTGCCATCTAGCACCTTCCAAACCCATAATCACTTCCATCTAGAAAGACTAGGGGAGCAGATTCCTGGGGACATCACCTGAAAGTTCCCATCCAAAACACTCACCATCCAATCTTGGAAATATGCTGGTGTCACTGGAAATTAGGGGATTTCCTCCCTCATGGCATCATGGGTCTACCTACACCACATGGACTGCAGTGATTCCAAAAGGCACCTTCAAGGGCAATGAGCGACAGGCAACAAGTGCTGGCCAGCCAGTGATGTCCATATCCTTTGAGTGAATAAAAAAACTCATCTCAGAGAGTAGGAACCAATCAGAAGCTGGCAGCTCTCCAGTGTAGTGGCATTTCCACCCAATGTGGTGGCCACTGCTGACACTGCAGTGAAGGCTTGAGGAGGTGGGCACATAGAGTCAAACAACATGGTAGAGACCTTTTGGCCCAACTAGTTCCACTAGCCTGTGTTCGTAGAACATCCCTATGTATGCATTTATCCAAGTGTCTTTTAAATGTTGTAACTGTGCCGTTATCTATCACTTTCTCTGGCAGTTCATTCCACATAGGAACCACCCTCTGTACTTCCCTTGTATGTGATCAGCCATTTGGGCTTTATGGCTTTAGGATAATGCTGTTCAGGCTGTCACAAGTATCATCACAGAATGCATCATGGGAAGTGGCTGGTAAAACAGGTCACACATAAATAGCAAGACAAAAATAATGCCACACAGGCAAGGTCACAGCATATTGTTCTGTCATTTCAGCAAATGTGGCTTCATCATTATGCAAGCTGAAATATTTGACAAATCACATGGGCAGGCAAATACATGTTGTTGCATTTGAGCAGTGTTCGTCATGTTCCAAGAATGTTTTACCAGTTATATTTATGTCTCTAAATTTCACAGGCATCTTCAAACATTGCAATCATATTCATAATATTGTGGGGAAGAAACATCACTGTGCACAATATGTGAATTGTTAACTGCATACTTCAGCCCATCAGCATTTTCTCAACTGCCCAAGGGAACATTTAAAAGCAGCTTATGTTTCTTTATGCTTTGAACTTCTTCCTTGTCTTATTTTTTTCCCATGTTGTTGTTGAACTTTACCTTCAACTGTAGGTGCAAAAAATCCTTTCAATACAAACCTGTGGGTGATAGGTAGAAAACTGGGATCATTAGCACACATTTTGTGCCCCTGCCCCACCCTCATCCTCCTCTCCCTATTTGCTGTTCAACTATTTACAGGAGAGGTGGAGAACCATGTCTTGTTGGGCCAGTGACACATGGATGAAATCAATTAGGGGCTAAACACAAATAAAAGCAGAGTTGAGAGTGTGGTGCTGGAAATGTAGAACAGGGCAGGCAGCATCCGAGAACCAGGAGAATTGACATTTCGGGCAAAAGCTGTTCATCAGGAATGAGGCTCGTGAGCCGAGGGGGTGGAGAGATAAATGGGAGGGGGGGTCGTGCTGGGGGGAAGGTAGCTGAGAGTCTGACAGTTGGATGGAGGTGGGGATAATGGTGATAGGTCAGAGGGGAGGGTGGGGTGGATAGGTGGGAAGGAAGATGGACAGGTAGACAGGTCATGAGGGCAGCACCGAGTTTGAACATTGGTACTGGGATAAGGTGGGGGGAGGGGGAATGAGGAAACTGGTAAAATACATATTGATGCTGTGTGATTGGTGGGTCTCAAGGTGGAAAATGAGGCTTCCCTCCTCCAGACGTTGGGTGGTTAGAGTGTGGTTATGGAGGAAGCGCAGGACCTGCATATCCTTGGCAGAGTGAGAGGGGGAGTTGAAGTGTTCAACCACAGGGCAGTGGGGTTGGTTGGTGTGGGTGTCCCGGACATGTTCGCTGAGTGGGTGTCCTGTCTCCTCAGTGTAGAGGAGACTGCACTAGGAGCAGTGGATACGTGTGGAAGTGCAGTTGAAACTCTAATGGATGTGGAAGGCTCCTTTGGGGCCTTGGACAAAGGTGAGGAGGGAGGTGTGGGTGCAGGTTTTGCAATTTCTGCAGTGGCAGGGGAAGGTGCTGGGAGAGGAGGGTGGGTTGTAGAGGGGCGTGGACCTGGCAACATAGTTGCGAAGGGAATGGTCTTTACAGAAAGTGTCTCAGGGTGGGGAGGGAAATATATGTCTGATGGTGGGGTCCGTTTGTAGGTGGCGGAAATGGCAGAGGATGATGCGATGTATGCGGAAGTTGGTGAGGTGGAAAGTGAGGACCAGGAGTGTCCTGTTCTTGTGGCGTTGGAGGAGTTGGGTTCGAGGGCACAGGTGCGGAAAGTGGATGAGATGGGCTGGAGGGTATCATCAACCACGTGGGAGAGGAAATTGCGGTCATTGAAGAAAGAGGCCATCTGGTGTGTTTTGTGGTGGAACTGGTCCTCCTGTGAGCAAATGCGGTGAAGGCAGAGGAATTGGGAATAAGGGATAGCATTTTTATAGGAGCCAGGGTGGGAGGAGGTGTAGTCCAGGTAGCTGTGGAAGTCGGTGGGGTTTGTAGAAGATGTCAGTGCTGACGTGGTCATCGTTGATAGAGGTGGGGAGGTCCAGGAAGGAGAGGGAGGTGTCAGAGATGGTCCAGGGTGAACCTAAGGTCAGGGTGGAAGGTGTTGGTGAAGTTGATGAAATGTTCAACTTCCACGAAGTGGCACCAATACAGTCATTGATGTAGTAGAGGCAAAGGTGGGCAATGGTGCTCATGTAACTGTGGAAGATGGACTGTTCCACGTAACCAACAAACAGACAGGCATAGCTGGAGCCCATGCGGCTGCCCATGGCTAACCCTTTTGTGGGAGGTTTCAAAGAAGAAACTATCGAGAGTGAGGACCAGTTCAGCCAAATGAATGAGTACCTGGTGGGGTCAATGGGAGAGGAAGAAACAGAGGGCTTGGAAACCCCCGTCATGGTGGACAGAAGTGTATAGGAGTGATGTTCATGGTGAAGATGAGGCATTTGGGGCCAGGGAAACAAAGCTCTTGGAGGAGGTGGAGGGCGTTGGTGGTGTCTCAAACATATGTGGGGAGTTTCTGGACCTGGGCGGGGGGAATAGGACAGTATCAAGGTATGTGGAGATGAGTTTGGTGGGACAGGAGCAGGCTGAGATGATAGGTCGGCAGAGGCAGTCAGGCTTGTGGATCTTGGGTAGGAGGTAGAACCGGGCAATGCAGGGTTCCCAAACTATGAGGTTGGAAGCTGTGGGTGGGAGATCCCCTGAGGTGATGAGGTTGTGGATGGTCTGGGAGATGATGGTTTGGTGGTGGGTGGTGAGGTCATGGTGAAGGGGGCAGGAGAAGGAGGCGTCTACAAGTTGGTGCCTGGCTTTAGTGGTGTAGAGGTCAGTGTGCCAAACTACCACTGCACCCCCATGTCTGCTGATTTGATGGTGAGGTTGGGGTTGGAGTAGAAGGAGTGGAGGGCTGTGCATTGCGAGGGTGAGAGGTTGAAGTGCATGATCAGGGCGGATAGGTTGAGGCGGTCAATGTCCTGGTAGCAGTTTGAAATAAAGAGATCAAGGGCAGGTAACAGACCAGCACGAGGTGTCCAGGTGGATGGGGTGTGTTGGAGGCAGGAGAAGGGGTCCTCAGAAAAGAGTGGGAATCTTGGTGGAAAAAGTAAGCCTGGAGGCAGAGGCGGCAGAAGAAGTGTTCAATGTCACAGTGCGTGTTGAATTTGTGGATTCCCTGGGAGCGGAGAGGGATGAAGGTAAGGCCTTTGCTGAGGACTGATTGTTTATCCTCAGTAAGGGGAAGGTCTGGGGGATGGTGAAAACATGGTAAGACTGGGAGCTAGGACCTGGGGTGTGGCTAGAGCTGGGAGTGGGGGGGGCGGAGACTGTAACTGGAGTGGGCGTGGTAGTGGAGGGACTGAGGGTGACGTCAGTTAAAGAAGTGATGCTCACCCCAGGGATTGGGGGGTGGTGAAGGTGGTGACTGTGGGATCTGCAGGGACAGATGTGGCGTAACGCATGCCGTAGGCGTCAGCGTCAAAAACGGTCGGACATCAAAAACTGTAAGGAGAACAAACTTTCATATACCTACCTCAAAATCGGGATCACTCGACCATTCCAGAAATTTCCCTTGGCCTCCGGAACTGTTTGGCTGCAATCAGCCATGCGGCTGCTCCAGCCACCACCACCATAGCGAACGATGCCGCCTGACAGCCCGAAACCACAGCTGACCATGCCGCCTTCGTGACTGCCAGCTAGACTACTACCATCGCAAACGCTGGCCAGACAACTGCCCCACCACGACCACTGCAAGATCCATCACTGCCAACACCAATGCGAAGCCTAACCAGATCGTCACTCCACCCCTGTTGTTGTCGCCATCACAACCACTTCTGCCCCACTGATGCCACTCACCTGAACACCGCCGACAGAGTCGCCTGGGACACGCGTTACAACCCATCATCTCAGCTTGCTCCTGCCCCACAAAACTCATCTCCACATACCTTGATACTGTCCTACCCCCCGGTGCAGGAACTCCCTGCATAAGTTCGGGACACCACCCATGCCCCCCACTCCCCCAAGATTTTTGTTTCCCCAGCCCCACAAAGCCTCATCTTCATCATGGACATCTAGCTCCCATACACCTCTATCTGCCATGTCAAGGGCCTCCAAGCCCTCTGTTTATTCCTCTCCTGGCTTCCTCACCAGTACCCTTCTACTGACACATTCATTGGGCAGAAATCGTCCACACCCTCAATAATTTCTCCTTTGAATCCTCAGACTTTCTCCAGATGAAAGTGGTAGCCATGGGCACTCGCAAGGGCCCCAGCTATGCCTGTCTCATTGTTGGTTATGTGGAACAGTCCAGCTTCCGCAGTTACACTGGCATCATTCCCCACCTTTTCCTCCTCTACATCGATGACTGTATCGGCGCCACCTCGTGCTCCCAAGATGGGGTTGAACAGTTCATCAATTTCACCAACTCATTCCACCCAACCTTAAGTTCAATTTAAGGACACCTCCCTCCCCTCCCTGCAATTCTCCATCTCTATCAACAGTGACCGACTCAACATGGACATCTTCTACAAACCCACCGACTCGCAAATCTACCTGGATTACACGTCCTCCCACCCTGCCTCTTGTAAAAACGTAATCCCTTATTCCCAATTCCTCCACCTCCATCACATCTGCTCCCAGGAGGACCAGTTTCACCACAGAACACACCAGATGGCCTCCATCTTCAAAGACTGCTATTTCCCCTCCCATGTGGTCGATGGTGCCCTCCAACTCATCTCATCCGCTTCCTGCACCTGTGCCCTTGAACCCCACCCCTCAAACTGCCACAAGAACAGAACCACCCCACCCCCACCCCCCCCCCCCCCCCCCGGTCCTCACCTTCCACCCCACCAACCTCCGCAAACATCGCATCATCCTCTTCTGCCATTTCTGCAATCTACAAACGGACCTCACCACCAGAGATATATTTCCCTCCCCACCCCATCCGCTTTCTGCAAAAACCATTCCCTCCATGACTCTCTTGTCACGTTCATGCATCCCACCAACCCACCCTCCCCTCCGACACCTTCCCCTGCCACTGTAGGACTTGCAAAGCCTGTGCCCACACCTCCTCTCTCACCTCCGTACAAAGGCCCCAAAGGAGCCTTCCACATCCATCAGATCTTTAAGTGCACTTGCACACATGTCATTTACTATATCCATCACTCCCGATTCGGTCTCCTCTATATTGGGGAGACAGGACATCTACTCGCAGAGCACTTCAAAGAATATCTCTGGGACACCTGTACCAACCAACCCCACTGCCCTGTGGCCAAACACTTCATATCCCCCTCCCACTCCGCCAAGGACATGCAGGTCCTGGACCACCTCCATCACCACATCCTAACCTCCCGACACCTGGAGGACGAATGCCTCATCTTCCACCGTGGGACCCTCCAACCACATGGCATCAATGCACGTTTTGCCAGTTTCCTCATTCCTCCTCTTCCCACCTTATCCCAATTACAGCCTTCCAACTCAGCACCACCCTCATGTCTGTCCTACCTGTCCATCTTCCTTCCCATCTTTCCACTCCAGTGTCCTCTCCAACATATCACAATTACCTCCACCTACCTATCACACTCTCAGCTACCTCTCCCCCCACCATTTATCTCTCCACCCCCTCGGCTCACAAGCCTCATTCCTGACGAAGGGCTTTTGCCCGAAACATCGATTCTCCTGCTCCTTGGATGCTGCCTGACCTGCTGTGTTTTTCCAGCACCACACTCTCGACTCTGATCTCCAGCATCTGCAGTCCTCACTTTCTCCACAAATAAAAAGCAGCTTAATATAGTCTTTAAGAGCAAAGATGGAAACATTCAACTCACCCGACTTTATAAATGCAATGGCAGAGCAATTCCAGATGACAGCCAGCAGCATGGGTGACCCATCCCTCTCCAGGCCGGCTGCATTTTGTCTTCCTTCTCTCCCCTTCTCTTTTTTTTTACTTACCTTCTGGAGTTCTGGACAGACAGGCAGCAGTGGTGAAGGCATCACGGGAGGCGTGGCAGCAGCTGTAGGCCTGGAGCAGTGTTAGCTGGAGACCTAGTGTACGCAAGTGATTATGGGTCTTAGCAAACCTGGTTAGACTGAGCCTGAAGTGTTGGTCTCGCAGCATCTACAGCATCAAAAGCAGGAAGCCTGAGGTCTCCCAGACAGTGGGCCAAAGAGAGGGAGACTGGGCCCTTGCAGGAAATGCACGTAGGAAATACTATTGAACTTTTACCTTTATTCCTTTATTTTTCCACTTAATATCAGACAGGACTGAAATGTTAACTTTTAACTTTATTTCTTTATTTTTCTACTTATACTAAGAACAACACTTTACTTTTAACTTTGTTTCTCTACGTTACTACGTGTACCTAAGATTTGTACCTAGGTAACTTCGTACCTAAGATGGTGCCATGTGTGGTGACATTGTAGTTTTCATTGTACTCCTGTACTTGAGTACATGTGACAATAAAGTGTAAAGCAAGAGTTAATAATGAGGGAGAGCTGCACAATCAGAGGACCTGTAATGAGGGAACAGCATGCTAAAGGTGTTGCTGTCCTTTGGATGAATTGTCTAAACAAAATTCCATCTACCTGTTCAGATGGATGTAAAAGATCTCTTGCCAATACTGGTGAGTTATCCTGATCAATATTCAACCCACAATCAACACCACAAAAACATATTACGTGATCATTATCACATTCTTAACTACATTCACCTGACAAATCATCCAAAAGCTTGTGATTTCAAATAAACCTTTTGGAACATGGTTGCTGGGTAAAATATAAGCACGACCACAGTTAGTCGGTAGTATGGGGATAGAAAAAATATAAACAGGAGATTTAGAGTCTCCTCAGTTTAGAGCACTGACTCTGCAGCTTTCTCTGGTGGAAGGCTGCTGAGTTTTAGGGCTGGAGACTGCAGATGGCCTTGAATGAAGTCCTCAAACAGCTCTGGGCTTGGACAGCTCAAATGCTGACTGCGCCATTTTGGCAGGAGACGCAACAGACGTAGGATGGCGGGCTGAGAATCAAGGGCACTGGCAGATTGGTTGGAGGACAAATGCTGTTACCCTCAGGGAGATAATTTCCTGCAGCACGGAGCCAGTGACAGTCCCCAGGGAGATGCCTCACCAATCCATGCAATCTGCTGGAGAACAAATTGCAGGGTGACTGTGACAATCAAAAAGCTGTTTTGCACACGGCAATCCACAGCCTTTTAGCAGCAGTCATTTGCTTAGCAGCAGCCTAAGCTTCCAACCTAGATAGCTTTTAACTTATTATACATTGGAACATCAGACATTAGCCACCATAACTGGGCCTGGACATGAGTGTGAATTTCGTTTACCACCATTTCCGTACAATAGACAATACACTCCATGCTGAGTAACATAGGTGTTAGTTGATATTGAGAGTGTGGTGAGTTGAGCAGTGACTCAAATGCTATTGGCCAGATTTGACGCATGAAGATGCATTTTGTCATGAAGATACAAACTATTGGCTATCAATCATTAAATATTATTGATTAACTAAAAGGACTGTGGTTTGAAAGAAAACAGTTAAAAGTAAGATGGAATACCTTTAAATGGCTGCCTTAGTCATTTGACCTGAAATATCCAAGCTCAGCAAGAATTTACAAAGGATTGTCTAATTAATATAGTTGAACGTTCCTACTGCAGCCTGAAAAGGCTATCTAAAAGATAACTATCTGGACATTAATATTGATCACCAGGAACATATAGCTCACAACAAGACATTGAAATGAAAACTGAAAGAACTGTGGAAGATGTAAATCAGAAACAAAAACAGAAATTGCTGGCAAAGCTTAGCAGGTCTGGCAGCATCTGTGAAAAGGAGTCAGAGTTAATGTTTCAGGTACGGTGAGAGTTCTTGAAAACAATGTATTACTGTCCTCCAAAATACTTTATACAAAGTTTATTTCTCTATATTGTATCACGCCCTGCACAGATAGCCTTTCCTCCATGCTTTATTTGGTGCGAGCCACTCATGATATTGGCCTCTTGCTGATGTGTTCAGCCAATGAAGAGAGTGGTTTGTACTGAACCATTGTAAATATCAACAAAAACAGCAGATAGAATGAAGCCAACATGCTGTCTGGGTTGGAAGCAGTGGGTGTAGGTTAAGATTTGGAGACACTGGTGTTGGACTGGGGTATACAAAGTTAAAAATCATGCAACACCAGGTTATAGTCCAACAGGTTTAATTGGAAGCACTAGACTCATAGAGTCATAGAGATGTACAGCATGGAAACAGACCCTTCGGTCCAACCCGTCCATTCTGACCAGATATCCCAACCCAATCTAGTCCCACCTGCCAGCACCCAGCCCATATCGCTCCAAACCCTTCCTATTCATATACCCATCCAAATTCCTCTTAAATGTTGCAATTGTACCAACCTCCACCACATCCTCTGGCAGCTCAATCCATACATGCACCACCCTCTGCATGAAAAAGTTGCCCTGTAGGTCTCTTTTATATCTTTCCCCTGTCACCCTAAACCTATGCCCTTTAGTTCTGGACTCCCCCACCCCAGGAAAAAGACTTTGTCTATTTACCCTATCCATGCCCCTCATAATTTTGTAAACCTCTATAAGGTCACCCCTCAACCTCCGATGCTCCAGAGAAAACAGCCCCAACCTGTTCAGCCTCTCCCTGTAGCTCAAATTCTCCAACCCTGGCAACATCCTTGTAAATCTTTTCTGAACCCTTTCAAGTTTCACAACATCTTTCCGATAGGAAGGAGACCAGAGTTGGATGCAATATTCAAAAAGTGGCCTAACCAATGTCCTGAACAGCCGCAACATGACCTCCCAACTCTTGTACTCAATACTCTGACCAATAAAGGAAAGCATACCAAGCGCCTTCTTCACTATCCTATCTACCTGCGACTCCACTTTCAAGGAGCTATGAACCTGCACTCCAAGGTTTCTTTGTTCAGCAACACTCCCTAGGATCTTACCATTAAGTGTATAAATCCTGCTAATATTTGCTTTCCCAATATGCAGCACTTTGCATTTATCAGAAGTAAACTCCATCTGCCACTTCTCAGCCCATTGGCCCATCTGGTCAAGATTCTGTTGTAATCTGAGGTAACCCTCTTCGCTGTCCACTACACCTCCAATTTTGGTGTCATCTGCAAACTCACTAACTGTTCCTCTTATGCTCGCATCCAAATCATTTATGTAAATGACAAAAAGTAGAGGACCCAGCACCGATCCTTGTGGCACTCCACTGATCACAGGCCTCCAGTCTGAAAAACAACCCTCCACCACCACCCTCTGAGTTCTACCTTTAAGCCAATTCTGTATCCAAATGGCTAGTTCTCCCTGTATTCCATGAGATCTAACCTTGTTAATCAGTCTCCCATAGGGATCCTTGTTGAAAGCCTTACTGAAGTCCATATGGATCACATCTACTGCTCTGCTCTCATCAATCCCCTTTGTTAATTCTTCAAAAAACTCAATCAAGTTTGTGAGACATGATTTCCCATGCACAAAGCCATGTTGACTATCCCTAATCAGTCCTTGCCTTTCCAAATACATGTACATCTGTTCCTCAGGATTCACTCCAACAACTTGCCCACCACTGAGGTCAGGCTCACTGGTCTATAGTTCCCTGGCTTGTCCTTACCATCCTTTTTAAACAGTGGCACCACGTTAGTGAAGCTCCCGTCTTCCGGCATCTCACCTGTGACTATCGATGATACAGATATCTCAGCAAGAGGCCCAGCAATCACTTCTCTTGCTTCCCACAGAGTTCTTGGGTACACTTAATCAGGTCCTGGGGATTTATCCACCTTTACCCATTTCAAGACATCCAGCACTTCCTCCTTGTAATATTGACATTTTGCAAGATGTCACCATCTATTTCCCTACCGTCTATATCTTCCATATCCTTTTCCACAGTAAATACTGAAGCAAAATACTCATTTAGTATCTCCCCCATTTTATGCAGCTCCACACAAAGGCCACTTTGCTGATCTTTGAGGGGTCCTATTCTCTCCCTAGATACCCTTTTGTCCTTAATGTATTTGTAAAAACCCTTTGGATTCTCCTTAATTCCATTTGCCAAAGCTAAATCATGTCCCTTTTTGCTGTCCTGATTTCCCTCTTAAGTATACTCCTACTTCCTTCATACTCTTCTAAGGATTCACTCGATCTGTCCTGTCTATACCTTACATAGGCTTCCTTCTTTTTCTTAACCAAACCCTCAATTTCTTTAGTCATCCAGCATTCCCTATGCCTACCAGTCTTTCCTTTCACCCTAACAGGAATATACTTTCTCTGGATTCTCGTTATCTCATTTCTGAAGGCTTCCCATTTTTCAGCAGTCCCTTTACCTGCGAACATCTGCCCCCAATCAGCTTTCGAAAGTTCTTGCCTAATACCGTCAAAATTGGCCTTTCTCCAATTTAGAACTTCAACTTTTAGATTTGGTCTATCCTTTTCCATCACTATTTTAAATCTAATAGAATTGTGGTTGCTGGCCCCAAAGTGCTCCCCCGCTGACACCTCAGTCACCTGCCCTGCCTTATTTCCCAAGAGTGGGTCAAGTTTTGCACCTTCTCTAGTGGGTACATCCACATACTGAATCAGAAAATTGTCTTGTACACACTTAACAAATTCCCCTCCTTCTAAACCTTTAACACTATGGCAATCCCAGTAGACATTTGAAAACCACCCTATTATTCTTACAGATAGCTGAGATCTCCTTACAAGTTTGTTTCTCAATTTCCCTCTGACAATTAGGGGGTCTATAATACAATTCCAATAAGGTTATAATCTCTTTCTTATTTCTCAGTTCCACCCAAATAACTTCCCTGGATGTATTTCCGGGAATATCCTCCCTCAGCACAGCTGTAATGCTATCCCTTATCAAAAATGCCACTCCCCTTCCTCTCTTGCCTCCCTTTCTATCCTTCCTGTAGCATTTGTATCCTGGAACATTAAGCTGCCAGTCCTGCCCATCCCTGAGCCATGTTTCAGTAATTGCTATGATATCCCAGTCCCATGTTCCTAACCATGCCCAGAGTTCATCTGCCTTCCCTGTTAGGCTCCTTGCATTGATATAAATGTTGTTTACTTTATTAGTCCTACCTTGTCCCTGCCTGCACTGACTGTTTGACTCACTGTTCTCAACGGAACCCATCTCAGATTGATCCCTTTCCTCACTATCTCCCTGTGTCCCCCCCGTCACCACCTTACTAGTTTAAATCCTCCCGAACAGCTCGAGCAAATTTCCCTGCCAGAATATTAGCCCCCTTCCAATTTAGGTGCAATTTAGTGTATAAGTCACTTCTACCCCAAAAGAGATTCCAATGATCCAAAAATGTGAATCTTTCTCCCATACACTAGCTCCTAAGCCATGCATTCATCTGCTCTATCCTCCTATTCCCGCCCTCACTAGCTCGTAACACTGGCAGTAATCCAGATATTACTATTCTCGAGGATCTCCTTTTTAAATTTCTGCCTAACTCTCTGTAATCTCCCCTCAGGCTCCCCTCAGACCTTTTCCCTTCCTATGTCGTAGGTTCCAATGTGGACAATGACCTCTTGCTGGCCCCTCTCCCCCTTGAGAACATCCTGCATCCTGAGACATCCTTGATCCTGGCATCGGGGAAGCAACACATCATTCTGCTTTTTCGCTGCTGGCCACAGAAACATCTGTCTGTATCTCGAACTACAGAATCCCCCAACACAATTGATCTCTTGGAACCCGACGTATCCCTCGTTGCATTAGAGCTAGTCTCAATACCAGAAACTTGGCTAGCATTCAGAGCACTGCTCCTTCATCAGGTAGTTGTGGAGTTTAAGATTGTAAGACACAGAATTTATAGCAAAAGTTTACAGTGTGATTTAACTGAAATTATATATTGAAAAAGACCTGGATTGTTTGTTAAGTCTTTTATCTGTTAGAATGACCATGTTGGTTTCAGTTCTTTCATATGTAAATTGCCATGTTCTATGCAACCTGCAACACATTATCAATGAGGATGAGCACCTCCACTGCTCGCCTTTAAACAACCACCAACCTTAAACAGATCATTTTTCGTAGCAAACTGCCCGGCTTTCAGGACAACTCCATACAACCCTGTCATGTTAGACACTGCAAGACGCGTAAGAATGTGGATACACGTGGGGACACCACCCAGCATGTACGTGGGCAGGTACTCATGCGACTCAGCCAACGTTATCTATCTCTTATGCTGCAGGCAAGGATGCCCTGAGGCATGGTACATTGGTGAGACCGAGCAGAGACTACAGCAATGGATGAATGGGCACTGAACAACAATCAGCAGATAGGAGTCTTCCCTCCTAGTTGGAGAACACTTCAGCAGTCCGGGATATTCAATCTCAGACTTTCGGGTGACTATCCTCCAAGGCGGACTTCAGGACAGGCAGCAACGCAAAGTGGCTGCACAGAGGCTGATAGCTAAGTTCAGTATCCATAGGGATAACCTCAACTGGGATGTTGGGTTCATGTCACACTACAGGTGACCCCATTGCACACACACACAGACAGATGGACACACACACACACACACACTTTCCTACATACACACACACTCCTACAGACACACACAGAGATACTCCTACAGACCCACACATTGACACAGACCCTCTCTCATACACTCACACATACACTCTCACACTCACACATGCACCCTCTCACAGACTTATGCCCCTTTATACTCGCACTCACACACATGTACCCACTCTCTTACAGACACTCACAACACCACCCCCCTCCACCCCCAAACGCACACATACACATATCAGTTTGTTGGGTGAATTTGTACTTGCAGAATTACATTTTTCTTCGCTCAAAAACTACATGAATTCATGTAAGATTCTGTAAATTCATTTTTTAGATTAGAATCAGTCTAAACATTGTGGCATAGACAGTCTCACATTGGGGAGCTCACACCTTCAATACATTATCTGGGCTGACAGACACCAAATGTTAAAGTTCACTTGAGAATGTGACTTTTAAAAAAAAAGTTTTGCAATTTATATATGAAAGAACTGAAACCGACATTGTCATTCCAACAGATGAGAGACTTAACAAACAATCCAGGTCTTTTTTCAATATATAATTTCAGTTACATCCCACTGTAAACGTTTGCTATAAATTCTGTGTCTTACAATCTTATACTCCATAACTATCTGATGAAGGAGCAGTGCTTCGAAAGCTAGTGCTTCCAAATAAACCTGTTGGACTATAACCTGGTGTTGTGGTGATTTTTAACGGTGTAGGTTAAGCATGCCTCAAGATCCCTGTGCACATTTTCAGAAGCTATCCAATTTAGATCCTCTTTTTCTTCTCTGTGCAATAACCTACTTGTTGTGTAAACCTTTTGAAATATGTTCTCAACTCCTGAACAATGTGGGTTAGTGTAAGGAATTTGGGAAAAGTTAGTGAGATGTTAAGTGAGGCCCTCTTGATGTTGAGACCAAAAAGATATTGTCAAGAGCTTATTGCTAATGAATGACAAGAGCATAATTAAAATGGATTATTATTACTGAATCTCACCTCATTAATACGCAGTCACTAATTCTCCCATTCACTTGATAGAAGCTAGACACTGAGAATTCTGGGTAATCAAAGATGGAGGATGGGAAAAATTTCTGGCTGTAACAGCTGCTCCTTTTTTGAGGTATTTTAGGTGCTGGAGGTGATTTCCTCAAATACCAGGAGCAGCAATTACTGTGTTATATGCTGTTGCATTGTTTTGGAACTTTGGGGAAAGGAAAGTCAAACAACAGCAGTTTTAAAAGGGAGAAGAACAGACAAAGGATGGGTATATGAATAGGAAGAGTTTGGAGGGATATGGACCGGGTGCTGGCAGATGGGACGAGATTGGGTTGGGATATCTGGTCCGCATGGACGGGTTGGACCGAAGGGTACATCTCTATGACTCTAATTCCTGACATGGAAATCAGAGTAAGTTCTTGGCTGCTTCAGCTCCATGTTGGCTCCTCCAGACCACCCCAACCTCCAGGTCCCTGTCTGCAAAGAACCAATCCAAACTTCCCTCATCTGCTGTGTCCAGGTCAAGTGTCATGAACCATGAAGGACAGCTGTGGACTGCCAGCACTTGACTGATGCACAGTGGCCTATTACATATGTTTCCGGAGCCAGAATCTCCTGGAATATCCATGTGCTCCACTGGGGCATCAGGCAACTTTGGAATGATAGTTCTACAATTCATGGAGAAAACTTGTCCATGAAACTCAACAAAAATGACATTTAGTCGATTTTCTGGAGAAATTCAGTCCATTATGGTATCTGCAGAGAACAAGATTGTTTTAAAAAGAGATTTAATTCCTGGTTAATTCCAGTCAAAGACGTACACAACAAGATTTCACATTTAAGATTTTTACTGCAACAAACAGACTAAAGCCAACATTGGCTAAACATTACTTAACAGGCAACCAATGCTCTAAACTACAGGAAAGGTTGTCCCCCTTTTAACTTGCTGAAATGAATGAAAGAAAACGGTGCTATGTTTATATATTACACTGCACTTTCAGTTGAATTGCAGCTATTAATAGAGCCAGCTCAAATTTACTCAGAACTTTAACAGGCTTGACTCTCCCCATTTTACTGAGACCAGTACCGACTGAAAGTCAGTCCGGTCTGTTTTTTAAAAATCCCTAAAGCAACTTTTCACAGCCTAGCCCACACTGTTGACTCCTTCTCCTGGCTACACCAGGGAGAGTTTTCCAGTGACATTAGATCTCACCAAGTCCTATTACTTCATCAATACGTGAAGCTCTCATCCTCATTCTCCATGGTGGTTCACAGAGAGTAATATTTTGCTGTTAATGGCAACAGCTATTTCTCAATCTCTGTCTCTTTCACTTTCTCTTTGGATCCCTTGCTCTCTCTTTTCTGTCCGGTGTCAATAAGTCTGTACACAGCAAAAGCAGCTTTCATATATCCAGGTAGTTGCGACTTGGGTTTTGATAAGACTTGCCTTCGGTCCCCTGTCTCCATGGAAACTGGGTCATGGGCTTATTTCTAGGCAGAATAGGTAGGAGACAACATGTCTCCACTGTTTTATTTTAATTTGAATTAGAGGAACAGTTTAAAACATCTGAAAAAGCCTTGCACTCAAAACTAATGCGATTGGACAATTTAATCTTGTTAGCATGTCATTATTTACAGAAATAAATAGACATTTCCTTGGATTTATCAGAAGTTAAGTTTGAAATATGTTATTCCATTCTGGATTTCTCAATCACAATGCTTCAAATGCTCCGAAAGAAACTTATTTTAATAACTACAAATATGTTGTTTCCTAGAAGTTACAATATAATCTAAATCTCAGAACGGTTAAGATTTCTTTACTTATTCTTTCTTTTCAAAGATTTGTCTCTACCCGGAAAGATTGAAGTGCAACTCAAATTTGAAATTAATGTCAGATTGCAGTAAACACTGTTTGATGAACCTAAAATCAGTTCTACTGAATAAGAAACTAAACTTTCACAACGTCAATGTACTGAGACTAATCAGTTAAATGTAATTCTATTTTGTGTGTTATACATCGAGAGAATCAAAAAATATTGCTGACAAACTGTTATGCAGCCAATAGGAATTTTAACATTAACGCTGCCTGCGTCTGTTCTCAGCCAAGTTTGGTTGAACCCAAAAAATCTTAACATCAATGTTTCACATATCTCCAATAATGTTGCAGATGTACATTTTGTTGTGTTTTTTTTTAGGGATCGGAATCTAAACTGGCCCGAACTGAGAAGATAAAAATCTGTTTCTATTATCAAATTTGCATATAAATTGGTTTGGCTGTACATTCTATTTATTTTCTGACAGCTCTACCCGTAAATATTGGGCTGAAATTCACTGTGCTCTTTGGCTATAACGCTACAGTTTGATTGGATGTTATTGCAAAATGGCAGCAGCTGTTTCTCAATCTCTGTCTCTTTCACTTTCTCTTTGGATCCCTCGCGCTCTCTTTTCTGTCCGGAGTCTCTAAGTCAATACGTTTTGGAGTCAGTGGATTCAGTCATTTGTGTCCACCTTGTGCACTGAATTCTATTCTCCTTCACCTTTTTGCCAACTTCACAAATCAAAGTCTGGAAGGCTCAAGGAAAGGCCACCAGCATTCTCAAAGATCCATCCCACCCTGGCAATGCTTTTCTACAACTTCTACCATCAGGGAGAAGGTACAGAAGCCTGAACATGCACCAGCCAGTTTTGTAACTGTCTCTACCCTACTGTTGTTAGAATACTGAATGGATTCACAAACTCTTAATATTTGCCTGTACTTGGGTTTTTGTTTTTGCAGTTTTTTACCCATTATTTACTTATCTATGCTATTGAACTACGTGATCTGCCTGTGTTGCTCACAAGATAAAGCTTTTCACTGTGCCTCAGTACACATGATAATAAGTTCAATTCAATTCAATTTAATTCATGGGACTCACACATAAAGGAACAGCAGTCAATGGCACTAAGACATAGAGTCATCAAGTTTTTATAACATGGAAAGAGACCTTTCCACTATGCATACACCTTATCTATGCATAAAAACGTGTTGTTTTAACACATTATTTCATTATGGATTAAGGTAAAGACCCATTTAAACCAGGCACAATACTCCTTCAATAATTAGGTAAATTTTAAAAGCTTTGCAGAGTCCCCAGCCTTGCCTTGCAAAGATGTCCATGTAAGATCTGTGGGGGAGTAGACAATGGGGGCTGTTGAGGAATAGAGTAAAAAGTGAGGTCTGCAGATGCTGGAGATCACTCTCACCTTGACCTCCTTCCACCTATCACATCTCCATCGCCCCTCCCCCAAGTCCCTCCTCCCTACCTTTTATCTTAGCCTGCTGGACACACTTTCCTCATTCCTGATGAAGGGCTCTGGCCCAAAACGTCGAATTTCCTGTTCCTTGGATGCTGCCTGACCTGCTGTGCTTTAACCAGCAACACACTTTCAGCTGTTGAGGATTGGAGTTTGTGCCTGCACAGAGCCCATGGGGAACTATAGTGCAGGGGAACCTCGATTATCCGAACGAGATGGGCATTATTTCATTCAGATAATCGATTATTCGGTTAATCGATTAAATGCCTTTCCTCTGGGGCTGGGAGTTTTTAAAGTCTGCTCCCCATTCAGGAGACTGCAGCAACACAGAGCGTGCGAGCCCCCACCCCCAACACCTCCCCTGCCCCCAACACGTCCCCCCTGCTCCCAACACCATCCCTCCGCCCCCAACCCCATCTAACACAGCCCCTCCCCCCCCGAAAACTGCCCCCGTCCATGCCCCACATTCGTGTACACACCCGGCCCCTCTCCGGGGCAGCTGGACTGGACACCAACAACAAGACTGCTGCAGTTGCCTTTGTGGGGTAAGTCTACACACACACACACACACCTTTTTACTGCAACTTTTTGACAGGTTCCACCTTTGCCCTGTACAAGACAATGGTGGAGAGATTATATGGGGAAGGGGGGGGTTTAGGGTACACCCCTCTGTAGAATTCCAGGGAAAGTATGGGGAGAGAGAGAGAGAGAGAGAGGGCGGGCAGTCAGTCATTTGGAGACTGTGCCTGTTTAATCACTGTAAACAAAAGATGTGATCCCTGTTTGAAACACATCTTTGATGTAATGTTTCCATCAGAACCTCAAGATCTCCTTCGGATAATCTGATTTTCAGATAATTGGAATTCGGATAATCAAGTTTCCCCTGTATAAGCCCCAAAAGGTCATGAGCTTATTCAGGATTGTTGATTTGTGCACAATTTTCCACCAAAAAAGGATCATTAATTGAACTTTGATGAAGAAAAGTCAAAGTTGGAGGGAAAGGGACTGCAGAGACTGATATTTAGGTCTGTATGAAGGGATTATCTGAGGTTGCGATATGGTTATTTAAATCAAATTGTCCTGGAAATTTACAATCACAGATCAGCTACAATAATGTACTGCCTAGTTTCTTCTTTTCGTGTTGTGCTTTCAAATAAGTGGTTTTCTTTGAAACCAACCTCCCCATAGTCCCGAACCCCTTCCCATTTATCTCACCACCCCCTTGGCTCACAGCCTGATTCCTGACAAAGGGCTTTTGTCCGAAATGTCGATTCTCCTGCTCCTTGACCTGCTCTGCTTTTCCAGCAACACACTCTCGATTCTGATCTCCAGTATCTGCAGTTTTCACTTTCGCCTTCCAATATGACCACTGAGTAGTCTTTGATATGACAACAGGACCTTGTTGAAGTTCATCACCAGTATTTACATTTCTACAACAGATCAGAAGTCCTGTGAACTGAGTCAGGTGAGGTCCAGGTGCTTTCTCCAGGGAAGCAACCCCATACTTTAGGGGAGCTCATAGATGTTAGAATGAGAGAATATGTAGACCTTGCCCTGTCAATGTGCCCTATAGGCATAATTGACCATTAGTTGCTTACAATTGAGCTAGAAGCCCCTCTTGTGGAAGGAAAAAGTGTTGAGGAAAGAATCTTTACAGCTTACCGTTAATGTCCCAAGAGGCTCTCTTAAGTTCTTCCTAACATCTATCCTGAACAGTCTGGCTCTAAACATAAGGTTTATAGAAGGGATAGAGAAAATGGCAAAAGGGGTGGAGTAAAATTACTAAAACTTACAACTGAAACATTACAATCACTTCTGTGGTCAGGGAGGATGTAATGAGGGGAAAAGTACCAAGTGGAGACTTTATGAGTGGAACTGTGGAACTGTGAAGGAACTAAACCCACATTAGATGTCATATATAAACCACCTGGAAGCAGCTGAAATGAGGCAACTATGTAGCAGAGGCAGAACTGTATTAACGGGGCACTTCAATCTTAACACTGATTGGAAGAGACAGACAAACACCTGCCAGAAACATTGTGAATTTCTAGAATGTGACCAGAATTTCCTGTGGCAAAATGTCTTGGAATCAACAAGAGTCAAGCAATATTGGATCTAGGAATGAGCAATGAACCTGGTTTAATTAATGACCGAGCTGTTTGAGAGCCTTTGTCAAATAATAATCATAACAAGATTGAGTTTCATGAAGTTGAAAAATGTGGTGCTGGACAAACACAGCAGGCCAGGCAGCATCCGAGGAGCAGGAGAATTGACGTTTCGGGCATAAGCCCTTCTTCAGGAAGAAGGGCTTATGCCCGAAATGTTGACTCTCCTGCTCCTTGGATGCTGCCTGGCCTGCTGTGTTTTTCCAGCACCACATTTTTCAACTCTGGTCTCCAGCATCTGCAGTCCTCACTTTCTCCTAGTTGATCTTAACCTACTGCGAATCCTCTTGCAAGGATACCTACCTTGAAGAAGCTCTCCTCCTCCCTCTACAAGGATCTCAGTGAGTCATTCTCTCTCACTGCACCCCCCAGGTCATCTCCTCTGTCCTGAACTCTTCAGCTACGTCCTGAAACAGACTCGCTACTACAGCCACATCTCCTTCCTCAGCACCTACCTATGGAACCGACTGAACCCGCATGGACTCCGGACTACATTCAGACCAACAAAATTTGGACCCAACCAGGAAAACCAGTACCTGCAACAAATCCGAAGCCTCCAGCAACAGACCTCCCTCTGGATCCTCTGCTCCACACTTGCAGCCATGCGTCGCCACCTACAGTCCCTGCAGTCAGCCCTACCCCAGCTCAGGACAACACTCTCCCAGACCTGCAAAGGACCTTTGCTGTTCCTCATCCTCAGAAGAATTCATACACTGAACAAACATTTTTTCCTAGCCATATCGAACATCAAAGAAAGTAAGTACAAAAACCTTTCATGTACTCACTCCCACACTCCAGATTCCTTGGCCATTCCTGAACCTTCTCGCGACCTCCGGAACCACTTGGGCGCCATTGCCCACGCAACCGCTGCAGCACCACCGTCGTGGCAAACGGTGACATCACTTCCGCCCCACCTCCGCACGTACTACAGCCACCATCGACCATGCAGCCTCCGTGATCACTGCCCAGACAACCGCCTCCACGATCGCCAGGAAGGCCATCACCGACAGATAAGCGGCCGCCGCGGGATCCACGGCTACCGAGACCAGCGCCGTTTCTGCTCGGCCCGCCACTTCCGCCCCCAGAGCTGCTATCGCTGCAGCAACTTCCGCCCCCAGTGACGTCACTCACCTGCTCAAGGACCACACCGCACGCTATGCCACTCCCATGTCGATCTCCGCCCCCCACATCGATATCCGCTCCCACGTTAATCTCCGCCCCCACATTAATCTCCGCCCCCATGACCAACTCCGCCCCCATGACCAACTCCGCCCCTATCCCTACCTCCGGTCCCACTCCCAGCTCCAGCCCCACACCAGGTCCTAGCTCCCAGCCCTGCCGTATTTTCACCATCCCTCCAGACCTCCCCCTCTCTGAGGATGAACGATCAGTCCTCAGCAGAGGCCTCACCTTCATCCCCCTACGCTTCTGGATCAATGAGTTCGACACACGGCTAGACATTGAGCATTTCTCCGCGCCTACTTCTTCAACCAGGACTCTCGACCGCCCTCTGACGTCCCCTTCTCCTGCCTCCAACACACCCCATCCACCAGGACACCTGTGCTGGCCTCTTACCTGCTCTCAATCTCTTCATATCCAACTGCCGCCGCGACACTGACCACCTCAACCTGTCCACCCCTCTCACCCACTCCAACCTCTCACCCTCACAATGCGCAGCCTTCCACTCCCTCCGCTCTAACCCCAACCTCACCATCAAATCGGCAGACAAGGGAGGCGCAGTGGTAATTGGTGCACCGATCTTTACACCGCTGAAGCCAGATGCCAACTCACAGACAACTCCTCCTACTGCCCCCTTGACCATGACCCCACCTCCCACCACCAAACCATCATCTCCCAGACCATCCATAACTTCATCACCTCAGGAGATCTCCCATCCACCGCCTCCAACCTCATAATCCCACAACCCTGCACTGCCCATTTCTACCTCCTGCCCAAAATCCACAAACCTGAATGCCCCGGCCGACCATTCCTGAAGAAGGTCTTATGCCCGAAACGTCAATTCTCCTGCTCCTTGGATGCTGCCTGGCCTGCTGTGCTTTTCCAGCACCACATTTTTAAACTCTGGTCCCAGCATCTGCAGTCCTCACTTTCTCCTGAGTTCCATGTAGTGGTTGTAAGGCTAAAGCAAAGATTGGATTCTAGAGTTTTGGATTTAAGTAAGCAGACTTTAATGCGATCAGGTAAATTAGGAAGCTCTGCTAAAAAGTAAAACAATGGAGGAACAGTGGCTAGTATAGCATTGATTCTAATTTGTGTCAATGCTGTGACTTTAAGAGGTTATTTTGTCCTGATTTTAAAAAAACAGGAGAAAGTATCCTCGTAAAGCCACAGCATCATCATAGATTTGAATCTGTGTCTACAGTTCATTTAATTTGTTGCTTACACTCAATGCATTTGTGGAAAGAGCTCTAATTTTAGCTCTATCTTGTCCTTCAACATCTTTTTATTATTTCCCCGTGCTGGCTTACTTGATATATTTTTCATAGTCTTGCCTTGGTCATTAAACTGTTCCTGCTTGATCAACCTATTAACTTTTACTTTCTCCTCACTTTCTGACTTGCCACTCCAGTTCCTAAATCCCTGCCACACTAGTTTAACCCCTCCTGAATGGCACTAGGAAACCTCCCTGCAAGGATATTGCTGCCATGCCAGGTTAGGTGCAGCCCGTCCTTTCTATACAGATCACAACTGCCTCGGATGAGATTCCAATGATCCAGATACTGGAAGTCTTCTTGCTACACCAGTTCTTTAGCCATGCATTTTGCTCTACACTCTGCCTATTTCTGACCACACTACCATGTGGCATGGGGAGTTTTCATGAGATTACAACCCTAGAGATCCTGCTTTTTAACATTCTGCCTAACTGCCTAAATTCCTTTTGCAGGACCTCATATTTCTTCCTGCCCTTGTCGTTGTTTCAATATGGACCACAACCTCTGGCTGTTCACTCTCCCCTTTCAATATATCCTGTGCCAATCAGAGACATCCTTGACTCTGGCACCAAAGAAAATAATAGATCAATCATGAAACATTACACTGTGTGTTATCTGGGCATAAGATAGCAAAACAAGCACAAGAGGGATAGAATGGGTGGGAAGGGAAGTTACACTGAACAGAAACTTGGTTAGGCCCCATCTAGAGTACTGTGTGGGGTCCTGGTCACCACAGTATGAACAGATAATGAGGTACAGCACAGGGTGCACAGGAAAATTTCAAGGATGATATCAGAAATATGGAGGTATATGTATCAGGAAGGGGTTGACAGGCTAGGCCTCATTATTTCTGAAACAAAAAGCTGAGGTACAAGTTAATAGACATCCTTCTAAGTTTACAAGATAATCTGGATATCAAAGTGAATAGTTCCTCTTTTGGGGAAAGACATAATGAGGGGCCATCAATACTAAATAATAACCAAGAAATCCAAAAAATAATTCAGAAGATACTTGTGAAGTGGGCACATGGACACACAAGATGGCCGCTGAGCCACTAGTTGGCCACTTGACACATAAGATGGCCACAGAACCACAATATGGAAAGAGAGAGAGAGACAGCAGAGCAAACACAGACACTGCCTGGGCCACCAAGTGCCAGCACAATGCACTCACAACCTAGTTGATTAATTTAAGGCGGGTGGGGGAGAGAATACACATGAGTAATGTACACTGCCTGCAAAAGTGTCTGGGTCCAGCCAACACCTTTTATAGAAATGCTAAGAGCCTGAAACAGACTCACCACAGAGACTTGTCTGACCTGCCTAACTCCTTTTCCACCTATCCACTCCACCCTCTCCTCCCTGAACGATCACCTTCATCTCCTCCCCCACTCACCAATTGTACTCTATGCTACTCTCTCCCCACCCCACCCTCCCCTAGCTTATCTCTCCACACTTCAGGCTCACTGCCTTTATTCCTGCTGAAGGGCTTTTGCCTGAAACGTCAATTTCGCTGCTCGTTGGATGCTGCCTGAACTGCTGTGCTCTTCCAGCACCACTGATCCAGAATCTGGTTTCCAGCATCTGCAGTCATTGCTTTTACCTCATCACAGAGTTCTAATAGCCAGGGCTGCAGTAATCATCCTTCTCAGAGAGAGCGATTAGTACTTCCTTACATAGATTAGATTTGTTTACTACAGTGTGGAAACAGGCCCTTCGGCCCAACAATTCCGCGCCAACCCTCCAAAGAGCAACACACCCAGAACCATTCCCCTACTGCACATCTTTGGACTGCGGGAGGAAACCGGAGCACCTGGAGGAAACACAGGGAGAATGTGCAAACTCCACACAAACAGTTGCCTGAGGTGGAAATTTAACCCGGGTCTCTGGTGCTGTGAGGGAGCAGTGCTAACCACTGTGCCACCGTGCCACCCATACTGCCCGTACCATCTGTGCAGACATTGAAACTGACAATGTCTGCGCTGAAACTAACAACAACTGCACTGAAATTAACTAAGGCTGCACTGGAACTGACAATAACTGTATTGAAACTATCAATGATTCTGCAATGATTACCACAAACAAACAATGTTACAAAGACAATAATCTCATCACTGACCTATTGTATCACAAGATGTATAAAAATATCTTAACATGTGCCCCGGGTTGAGAGGAGACTCGCAGCTGACCACTGTGCTGTTTGTGTGTTTCTCTCCCCGGAGCTCCAGTATTCTCTTGTGCAATAAACTCTGTCATTGAACCCTGACTCTGACTCCGAGACTGGTGATTTTCCCTGAGAGTGGTGAGAACACTTGTTTACCCTGAGAGTGGTGAGAATACAAAGCTCTCTATCACAGGGAGTGATTAAAGTGATTAGTATAGATACATTTAAAGAAAAGCTTGAGAAGCAAATGGGCTAGAATAGAAGGGAGGCTTAAAATGATAAAGTTAGATACAAAAAGGTGGAAGGGTAAGCTGAATGGCTTGTTTCTGTGCAGTGTATCCCTTTTATCTGATATAGTGCCACTTCTTATGCAAAAGGATGACCCAGGAAATTTCCATGCTTCTTTCATGTTGCTTCCATGTTATTTTCTGATACTGACAAACCTATGAACATCATCAAAATTTAGGACAGTTATTTATCCACGTATGGAAGTGCATAATGTTTCATTTTAAGCTATTTTATGAGCTCCATCCCTATATTTACATATTGTTTTGAACACAGTGAAAATGAAGTATCAATACTCTACTTCAATCATTTGGCTTTAGTACCTGAGAGGTGCATGAACTGAAAATAAGCTTTGAAAAGGACACCAATGATCTAAAATGTCTTCCATGATCACCTGACAAGCCCAGACAATACCTATAGAACTTTGAACTTGGCTGCTTCTGAATGACTATTTTAACCAAGAAATGTGCATTTGTTGTTTACTCAGGCGAACACAATAATTGGACATATTAGACATGGACGGTTACCTGTAGAGTGTTCAGTTTGAAAAAGACAATAAGACTAGACTTGGGATATAGAAACAACCCATATTACAACAGGAAAAAAAAACAAAGAACTGTGGATGCTGAAAATCAGAAACATAAATAAAAAGTTTTGGTGAAACTAAGCAGGTCTGGCAGCATCTGTGCAGAGAAAGCAGAATTAACATTTCAGATCCAATGACCCTTCTTTCAACAGTTAGTTTGAAGCAACACAGGAGAAGGAGAGTAACATGGGGTGATAACCTCAATGATCCTTAAAGCACTTCTCTCCCTCTCTATCTCAATCTCAGAAACCAAAAAGCAACATCTAAAAATTATTATTCACTGAAATGTCAAATTTATCCACAAACTTTGCAACTCCTGAGAAAATAAAACAACAGGTAAACTTTTGGTATTTAAGTTTCATTCTTATAACTCTTAAAACTTTAAACTGCGTACGCCTTATCGTTTATAAAGACGCTTTCCCTTTCCCTCCTATTTCTAAGTCAGAGGTCAGACAGCACCAGGTTATAGTCCAATAGGTTCTCGAAAAATTGCATGCTTTTGAGTGAAGACACCCACCTGACAAAGGAGCAGCACTACAAAAGCTTGTGATTTTTAATAAACCTGTTGGACCATAACTTAGTGTCATGTGACTTCTGACTTTGTCCACTCCAATCCAGCATCAGCATCTCCACATCACGGCTATTGTGATCTATATTAGATGTCACGTCTTCTTATTTGTCTCAGGTTTAATAGAAATTAAATATCCTCCATATAATACAAGAAACCCTTCATTGTTGATCTAGTTAACTTGAAAGTGTGATAGCTACGCGTTGTGGCTGACGAAGAAATGGTTAAAAAAGAAGGGATCTGATCACCCCTTCTCAACTTGTAGTAACACCTGTTACTTTTCTGATCTGCGCATTTTTTATTATAAGTATAATTATCATTCTGATTGTATGGAAAGTGATACCATAACAGCAACATTTCTGGCTGACAAGTTGGGACTTCCAATGACATACAGCTTGATGGCTGGTATGATTTAACATCAGTATAATCAAATTTGGAGGAAGTGAGACCTGCATGTAATACTGAACATTTCCGTCTTGTGTTTGGCTCAGAAATTCTGTTCATTTTTATTGGGTGAACACCCCTGAGACTCCAGCAAACATTAAGTCAACAGACAGCAGAGGAGTTTACAGTGAGAGAAAATATGATGAGTTATGATGATAAGATGAGAAAAGTTAACAAACATAATTAGTAAGGCAAAGAGCAACTATATTAAGTTATCAAGGGACACAAACAAAATAATAAACTATTTTACAGGCACATCAATAAAAGTAGTAATGTTGTGACGGGAATAGAATCATTAAGGGAAATACCATATAATGACACAGCAGCAACACAGAAATGACAAAAATCTTAAATAATTATTTTGCTTTGGTATTTAACAGGGAGAAAGAAAACATAGGTATAATATTGAACAATAAAAATTAATGTAATAAATATACACTCAAGATTTAAAAGGGGGAATGTTAAATTAACTAAAAAAAGAGAAAGACCATAGTCTGAATGATTTTTTTCTTTTAATGTGCTCAAAATGTATGGGAATCACATGCTGGGGCAGCATTTATTGCCCATCACAAGCTTCCCTTGAGAAGGTGGCAGCAATCTATTTTCTTGACTCTCTGCAATCTATGGAGGACAGACACCAACAGTGCTATTACAAAAGCAGTTCCAGGAATGTGACCGAGTGGAGGAGAAGGAATAGAGATAGAGTTCCAAGTCAGCTGGTGAATGACATGGAAATAAAGTTGCTGGTGGTGGTGTTTCCATTTATTTGATGCTTTTAGACTTTCTAGTGGGTAGAGATCACAGGTTTGAAGGATGCTGCTGAAACAGCCATGATAAGTTATGGCAGTACATCTTATAGGTGGTACACAGCTACCACTGTGAGTCAGCAGTGGAGGAAGTGAATATTGAACGTGTTAGATGGGCTGCCAATCAAAAGAATTGCTTTGTCCTGTAATGTGTTCTTGAGTGCTGTTAAATCTGCACTCATCCAGGCAAATGAGGAATATTCTGTCATATTCCTGACTTGTGGCTTGTAAATGGTGGCCACGTTTTGGGGAATCAGGCGGTAAGCTACTTGCCACAGTATTCATAGCTTCTGACCTGCTCTTATAGTCACTGTAACTGTGTGGCTGGTGCAGTTCAGGTTCTGCATGTCAATGGTAACCACTAGGATATTGATAGTAATGGATTCAGTGATGGTAATGCTTTTGAAAGTTGAAAGGTAATGACAAAATTCTCACTTGGCATGCTTGGCAGCCACACTTACCTCACCTCTGGAGTTCGCGTTTGCAGTAATGAAGCCAGGAAATGGATGGTTCTGATTCATCCCTAACTGACCATCGGTAAGCAGGGTATTACTGAGCAATAAAAGCAAACTACTGCAGAAATTAATCAAAGGAAACAATGAGTAGCAGTGGAAAGGTGTTTTTTTTTGGCTGGAGATCTGGGATCAGTGGTGTTCCACAGGGATCATTGGTGGGCCCTCTGCTGTTTGTAAGGTATATAACTGATTTGAAAGAAATGTAGGTGGGCTGATTTAGTAAGTTTGTGAATGACATAAAGGTTTTGGGGGAGATGTAAATAGTAAGGAGGATTACCAGAGGACACAGTACGATACAGATAGGCTGTAAACTTTGGTGGAGAAATAGCAGACAGAATTTAATCCAGGCAAATGTGAGGTGATGTATTTAGGAGCGAAGTATACATTAAATGGCAGATCCCTGAGTAGCATGAGCATGTAGAAGGATCTAGGTATACAGATCCACATTTCCCTCTCTAAAAATGCAACACACATGGATAAGATTGTAATGAATGCATTGAGCTTGTTTATTTCACCAGTTAAGCATAGCGTATAAAAATTTGCAAGTCATGTTGTAGTTGCATAGAACTTTAGTTGGGCCATATTTGGAAAATTGTGTATTGTTCTGGTCACCACACTACCAGAAGGATGTGGAGTGTTTAAAGAAAGGTTTACCAGGATTTTTGGAGGATATTTGCTATAAGGAGAGATTGGACAAGTTAGATTTATTTTCACTTGAATGTCGGAGGCTGAGGGATGACCTGATAAATGTTTACAATATTATGAGAGGCATGGAGAGATTGAATAGCCAGAGTCTTTTCTCAGTGTAGAAATGTCAATCACTAGGGGATTTAAGTTTAAGGTAAAAGAAGGTAAATTTAAAGAAGGTGTGAGAGGCAAGTTTTGTACACAGAGGATAGTAAGTGCCTGGATTGTGCTACCAGAGGAGTTGGTAGAATACAATAGAAAGGTTTAAGAGGCATCTTGACTGATATATGAATTGATAGGAATTAGAGGGACACAGACCACATCGTGGCAGAGAGGTTTTAGTTGAGAAAGGCATCATGTAATGGTGGAGGTTTGGTGGGCCAAAGATCCTGTTCCTGTGTTGTGTTGTTCTTTTTCCCTTATTCATCATTTATACTCTAGTTTGATTATGTTTTTTTCTTTTAATTTGTTCACAGGGTGTGGGAATCACGTCACAATACTGGAAATCTGAAACCAACAAAGAAATGGCTGTAAACACTCTAGGTTTGGAGCATCTGTAAGAGAGAAAACAGACTTAATATTTTGAGTCCAGAAATATTCTTCTTTTGAGCTGAAAGGTGTTAGAAAATGGTACTTAGTTACATTTGCTTTTGTCAGAAGCGGAGGAGGAGCAAGAGGGAAATGGTATAGAGGGTAAGGGCAAAAAATATAGAAACGAAAAGATGCTAAGTGGGCGTAAATTAAGGATGTCACAGGTCTGCCCAAACCCCAGAGTAAAGCTAAAAAAAAACCTCCCTCCCTCTGATCTACAGGCATTTCCTTTAAACTGAAAATAAATCAATTTCTTGACGTCTCTAACAAAACTTGAAGCCCCATTATTTACCTTGCTGGATCACAAAGCAAACTAGGGTAAGCAGAAATCAATTAGTCGTGCAAAAAAACCCCAATAATTATAATACTAGGTCGCAACAATTGTTGTAAAATAAATCATGGTGGCTACAAAAATACTTGCAAGATAATTATTAACTCCAAATACACCAAAAAAATCCACGTGTGACTAATGTGAAATCCGAAAATCATATTTACAAATAATTGATATTCAAAAAATACAGATACATAGTCTATTTAGCATTACTGATAAATTATTGCTTTCCAATTGCAGATATGCACTTTCCACAGGAGTACTTTGTATATTATAAATTGAAAATAATGAAGAATGATAAAAATACCAGCACTTAAGAACAGTTTTAATGTTTCGCTTTTACTCTCTGCATTTCTATTTTATCCCTTTATAACATCAGTTTGTATTGCAAAAGCAAAGGGCACAAATTGACAGGAATGGGAGCACCAAAGCCACAGGATTCAAGCCAGCAGTGGGTGTGGGATTAGCTAACCCGCAAAACTCAAGAAGTCTGATGTTAATAAAAAAAGTTATGATAAATGACAGTGGTAAACTTCAAAATTTAGTAACAAACAACTTACATGCTGTAACACCCAATGTCAATCTGGGAACAATATGTCAGCACAACCAGAAATGATGTAAGATCACAAAGGGCTTACTCATAAATCGTCTTTCAGTCTTTTGCTGATCTGAGGAGAGCATGATTGACTACTAAAGATATAGTTATTTCAACAAGTGCAAACTGTAAGGCTATCTAGTCATTCATCTCATTTCTGTTTGTAGAGACATTGCTGATGCAGAATGGCTGTTACAGTGCCTTCAGTAAAATGTTTGAGACACAGTGTTATGTAAACAAAATAAGTACCATGAATAGATGCAAATATTGTTGCCATTTTAAGCACAAATAGTAATTTTGGAACAAATTAGGTCTACAATTATGTTCAGTTTGGACAGTGTTTATTTTGTCCTCACAGTTTCTGCTCGTACCCATTTACAAGTCACCAAACACAAAATCTACCATGATCAAGTATCATTGGGCAGCAATTTTTAAAAGGGAACATTTTGGAAAATGTTCCTTGGTATTGTGAAAAGCAGCAACTTGATACTGTTTAATTAATACAGCTGAAAATGATTTTTAATAACATTTTAAATCAGTGTCAATTTACTATCTGTGAGTAACCTTATTTTAATTATGAAAATGACTTAAAACTATTCATACAAAACTTGTTTGAGTTGGATTGGGATACATAGAGTCATAGACTTACAGAGCTGTACAGAATGGAATCAGATCTTTCAGTTCTCAGTTGGTAAATTTAAAGTATTTTTTTCATTCAAAATCTTTTATTATTGTCCTTATGCCCAAAGTGCCAGCTTAATTTTTATTTGGTTGTTCTTGGAGTTTGGGCATGACTGGCTAGGGCAGCAGTTACTGCTCATCTGATTGCCAGAAGGCAAAAATGAACCAGATGTGATTATACAATTGACAACGGTTACATGCTCACCTTTAGGTTATCTTTTCAATGAAACCACATTTCAACATGCACAATGGTGGGATTTGTACACAGAACAATAATGTGGTGCACTGGGTTACTAGGTCAGTAACATTACCTCTACAGTACTCTACATCACAACGTCCCCTTTCCTGAGGGCCATTAAATCAACATAATTAACAGAAACTCTTAATGGTGATTCACTTGTGCTGGCATATCACCAGCTTTGTGGCCAGCTCCTACTTCTGCCATGATATCTAAAATTAGTGTGAATGATTATAAGACCTCAAGTTACGTTAAACACAATGTTTTTAGATTAGATTACTTACAGTGTGGAAGCAGGCCCTTCGGCCCAACAAGTCCACACCAACCCTCCAAAGAGCAACCCAACCAGACCCATTCCCCTGCACCTAACATTACAGGCAATTAGCTTAACCTGCACATTTTTGGACTGTGGGAGGAAAGCGGAGAACCCAAATGAAACCCATGCAGAGAATGTGCAAACTCCACACAGACAGTTGCCTGAGGTGGGAATTGAACCCAGGTCTCTGGCTCTGTGAGGCAGCAGTGCTAACCACTGTGCTACCGTACCAATTTATACTGACAGTTTCATTATCTTTTGCTGATATTGTCGGAATTGTGCCAAAAATAGCCAATTCGTTTCAGCAGAAACTCCAATCCATGATCGATATCCAAGAGGTCTGAGAAGGACACTGATGATCATGAGGGAATAAAGACACTGGGAAGCGGTCAGTAGATTGTCCCCTTAAGGTCAAATAGGGGAACAAACAGATCAGATGACAAGAACATTTGGTCTCATAGCAGAAAATAATCTGCCCGAGCAACATTATCAACTTGTCCAAAAAATAACAATCTAACTTAATCATTAAAAAATCCTAGAATGATAGATAAACAATTTCCATTGACTGTGGATTCTCGAACTAGGGGGCATAATCTTAGAATTCAGGCCAGACCTTTCAGGACAGATGTTGGAAGCACTTCTATACACAAAGGGTGGTAGAGGTTTGGAACTCTCTTCCACAAATGGCAGATGATGCTAGACCAGTTGTTTTTAATTCATTTGTGGGATGTGGGTGTCTTAGGCTGGCAAGCATTTTTTGCCGTGCTTAGTTGACCGTGAGAAGGTGATGGTGAACTGCCTTCTTGAACTGCTGCAGTCCATCTACTGTTGTTAATTTTAGATTTGAGATAGATGATTTTTTAAAAATAAATTAAAAAGTACGGAGGGATATAGGCCAAGGGCAGGTGTATGGAATTAGGCCACAGATCAGTCTTGACCCCATTGAATGGTGGAAAAGGTTCAAGAGGCTAAATAGCCTACTCCTGTTCCTATGTCCCTATGATAGAAAGTCTTGAGACATGGTATGGCTTGACCACCAAATGGTATTTAACAAATTAGTGAAAAGGCAGTTGGTCTGTTTAAAAGTTTGATGACATATGTAAATGGGCAGACCGAGGGCATGTGAAATGTAATGTAGGCAAGTGTGGCACATACGAAAGAGAGAAAAAAAACAACAAATACACTCTATGATTGATTTTAAACCTACACAAGATGCAAGTGAAAGAGACTGAGGAGTTACAATTGACTTCATATTCAACATCTGTAAGCTGTGCAACAGTTGACAGAAAGCTAATAGAATGTTTAACTATAGCATTGAAGTACTCGAAAACAAGTCAGAGAGAGATGTGACCTCAGTGTACAGTGCAATGGTCAGACTGCACGTAAAGTACTAAGTTCAGTATTGGCTGTGAGCCATACAATAGACAGTATAATGTCGTTGTTACCCATTTGAAGCAATGAGGGAGCAATTTTATAGCTTTGTTTGGTGTGAGGCAGAACAAAACTAGGCAACAAATAAGCTTTGTTCAAATGAGTGGTTGTACTCAAAAACACAAAATGATTCCATAGTTTGAATGAAAAGGCATTTAGTTGTGATTTGGCAAGAGATTGAATTATTTTCAATTGCTAGTGGCTGGCATATAAGCAGTGAATAGGGGAACTGTGAGTTAACCATGTCTGCTCTTGCAAATTTCTCAGTGTGCATTGAGTGATCAAAACCCTGAAACTAATGACACATCCTCATAGCTAAAGAATGGGTATATGGTTTTGGGAAAACCTAAAGAAAAGAAAGGTTTAAAACAAGTAAATCCTGTAGAATTATCAAATATAGATGTTATTTTATCATTCACTATAATGTAACTGTAATGAGGAGTTTTTACACATCAATTGAAATATTTTACATTTTTATATGCAATTATTTAGAGACAGTGAAGACAATCTCTTCCCTTCTGTTACACAAAAAAATGTTGATATGTGTATGCAATTTGACTGACCTACGTTGTGCATTGCTATACTTGTCTATTGCTGGCATGTGAAGATTGAAAACAATTGGAAGACTGATCTTTGGGAATTGAATTGCCAACGTAAAGTGAAGTATTTCAGAATTCGGGGTGCAGCCATGCTGGTATTGACTTGCATTAGAACTGGATGGCCATGTAACCAGATTTTTTTTTTGGTTCTGATTTTGGTGTGGTTAAGCAATTTAATTGTTCCAAACAAGATGTAGGTTGAGTTTCCAGGGTTACAAATTCTCCTGGATAGCCTCCTGGACATTGGCCTATGAGTTATCTTGCTCAATTTAGGTTGAGTAGAACTCCATAGCTGTCTCAAGTCCACATGTGGTCAGCAACTACAATGGTTTGTGGCCCAATCCTGAAGAACATTTTTAACTGTTTGGCTGAGGCTTGGTTTTGGTTTGAGGTTATGCTGTGGGCTGACTTAGAGTCCCTCTGTACAGGACATATCTTGAATGAGGCTATGCAATTGTCTGCACTTGTGCAGTGTTCCCCAAACTTAGTCAGACTGGCAAGGCTGTCCACTTCCATTGGAATACCCTGCAACTCATATGCTCCACTTGTTGCATTTTCCAAATGATAAAGTTAGTTGTAGCACCTGTTTAAAGACCAGTTGAGCTTCAGCTAGTAAGTGTTTTTGCATAATTAAATTATTAATCCCACATGCCAAATGGTCTCTGAGCATCTCATTAAGGGGTAAACCAAAGTTTCATATGCTTCTACAAGTCGTCTTAACCTTGTCAAAAATCTTGATATGGATTTCCCTGGTTCTTGAATTGCAGAGTAAAACTGATTAGAGGAAGCTCCGGGGTCATAATATTCCTTAACTATGTCCATTAATTCTTGAATGGTTTTAGTATCTGGTGCCTTGGGTCAAGTTAGGCTCCTAATGACAGAAAAGGTTATGGCTCCACATGCTGTCAGGAGAATTACTCATTGCTTTTAATCTGCCACAATGTTGTTTACCCAGGAAAATAAGGCACCATATACTGCGCCCAGTCTTTGCTGGCAGGATCAAACGAGTCAAACTTCCCAAACAAAAGCACGATGTAAGAAATTCTTACCCAACTCAAAGGCATCTGTTTTGAGTGAGCTTTTTCAGGAATGTTCTTTACTCCCATTGCCATTGAAATACACCACAGAGAGTGGCTGTAACCAAGTCACCCTTTACTTACACATGGAGAGTTCTTGTCTTTACTACTGGCTTATTTGGAGTTAACTCTCTGGGAGTCAAAATCTCTTTTTATCTGTCAGCCAGGATTTGACCAGATTAACAGCCCCAATTAAGGAACACATATTCTATGAGATCAAGCTGGCTAACCTGCTTGCACCTTTGCATCCATACAGTACCCTTGCATCTCACAGCGCTCTTTCAACCTCCAACCTCTCAGTACCCTGCCAATTTCTCGGTGCTTATTTCATCATGAATTGCCCTGTCTGACCTTGTGTCTTCTTTTGAATGGAAGTGAGAATCATCCGAAAGATGTCCAATAGGTCGGTCATTTAATGCAAGCACTGTAATAATATTTTCTAGAAGGTTTAACAATTGGCACCTCGTATCTATGCTTAACTTGTGATCCTTCAATAGCATTACTGTTGGATGTCCTTGATACTATAATCTCATGTTATGTTATTTTCTTTTTCACTAAACTATGTAAACTGCATGGTTGTCAGGATGTGTTCTTAACCTGTATTCCTCATTGACAATCCAGAAGCATTCCAATCAGAAGTGCTACCAAAATCCATTAACAGTTTCTGGTAATAAACTGATGCATTTCATCTGTTAATGGAACAGCACACATCAAGTTCACAACAACGGAGATAATTAGTGGTAAGAAAAACAACTCCCCGCTGTGTGCAGTAGGACTGTCTGTTTCGTTTGCTGCCACGCCAACAGTGTTTATTCGAGAATCACTTAACCTTTGAGAACCGATTGTCCTATTCTATTCCTCACAGCGTGGGTGAAAGTTAGTGAATCATTCTGGTGGCAATCTTAACGTTTCACAAGATTATGATAATGTAATATCTCTTTAAATCATGTACTAAAAATATAAGCATCCTTATTCAAATTTGTCTGGTAATGTAATGATAAATGTGACCTGAGATTAACTTTAAGATGCCATTCTTTCTAGAAATAAAATACGTTGAACTTTTCTCTCAATTAATTGCATAGTTCCTGGAGTTAAACAAACAAAGTTTATTTTTCCTTTTGTTTTCTATTGATCAAGATGTTTGTAACATAGTTAAAATGTTTTGATAAGATCCACGGTGCCCAGTCTGCCATGCCTCTCAAAGATTTTTGTCATGGCCACTGGGCATAAAGAGAAATCCCAACAAACACATTGTTTTCTTCTTTATTTCCATGTTTAAATTCTGTCTGTTTTAAAATGGATAACCTCTGCTGAATGCATAAATTGGCAGAGACTGATAACATTATCATACTTCCAGAAGTTTCTAAACTCACTGCATTTTGTAGATATTCAACTAAAGCTAACACAAAGATCCCAGGCAAGCACTGAGAATGCTGGAGAAACTCAACACATCTGGCAGCATTCTGTGAAGGGAGAAACAGAGTTAATATTTCAAGTCTGGTATGACTTTTCTTCAGAATTAGAATCCATGTAAGGCTCGGTGTTGCCATGTCTCTGACCCATTGGTGCAGAGCAAAAATTTTAATGCTATTTTTCGCACAATAAGCTACAAATATTAGATATCAGGGTAAATTTACACCACAGATCTTTGTTTTTTAGAACAGCAAAGCAAAGATTTGTGTGCGCCTTTGTTTTCCAATCTTGTCGATTAATAGAAAGAAAACTATGTACACTGCTGATCTAAAAGTAAGACAACATTTCACTTAAAGTGGCAGAGTGAAACAGTGGATATTGAGACAGCAGCTGCTCATATACTCACACTGGATTAGTTATCCATAACTGCAGAGTATTGCTGTAGGATATGGGTTTAAATCCAGTACAGCAGCAATGGAATCTTAAATCAATGATAACTTTTGAACTGAAGCTAATCTCAGTAATGGTGCCACGAAGTCATTGTCAATTGTTGTAAAAACTCATATGGTTCACTCATGTCCTTACAGAAGGCAAGTTGCTACCTTTACCTGATCTGGACTATATATGACTGCAGAATCACAATGTGGTTGACTCTTAAATGTCTTCTGAAATAATTTGCCAACTCTCTTAGTTCATGGACAGTTAGGCAACAAAATCTAACCTTGCTCACATCCTACGAAAGACTAAAAAGTTAAATATCGATAGATATAAAGTATTAACAAAGAGAGCATGTTATACCCCATGAATAGACTTCTGAAATAGAAAAATGGGCCACTGGATAGATAATGTGGGGTCATAGAATGATTACTGTTCTGCTTGATCGATAAGTGTTATTCGGAATTTATTAAAGGGAATCAATAGTATGGGAAGTAAAATTTTGGAGGTGGATTCACCAGAGAATAGGTCTGAAGGAACAGGCAAAATGTGAGTACAATCTTACTTTAAGAAATAAGTGACCAGATCAGAATACATCTGGTTTCTTGAAGTGATGTGATCTGTGGTTTGAATCACATCTTCTAGTAAACTGTTAACGCATGTGCATTAGGAATGCCCTTCATATAGACTTGTTTCAAAATTTCATAGGTCAGTAAATTACTTTACATTAAATAAACCTTTGAGTGGAATGCTTTATTTTGGATTCGTGCTCTATATAATTGGATCTCTGTATCTCCATTGACTTTTACAATGGTATGTATTGAAAAATCAAAGAAATAATTGGCCAATCCAATCTGCATCCCTAACAGTGATGGTCGAGACAAAACAGATTGCTCTCAGCAGTACAAAATAAGTGGTATATTTGGTCTTTGCCTTAGAGGCTAACAAGTTGCAGAAGAAAATCATTTATTAAAATATATTTTCTATCTTAGATACATATTACATGCATTGTCAGAAAAAAAGCTATTTATTTTCTTGCCTCTGTTCATGGAAGGCAAGGGAAGGGACAGAGATGACAGTGAGAGATTTAAAAATCCCACAAAGTGCTGGAGAAGCTCATCAGATCTGGCACCATCTGTGGAGAGAGGAACAGAGTTAATGTTTCAAATCCAACTTGGCTCTTCTTGAGGAAGCTTCTTCAGTACTTCTCCTGTTTTTAAACAGTACATTTAGCTTTAAACAGGAGACTTGGGGGGGAGGGGGCGTTGTTTGGATGTAATACTTCCAATTCCCCTTCACTAAATATGGTCTTGCATTTTCTTGGGGATTGTCCCAGTTGGCCATTGTAACTTTGGTGGATGCCTGTTTTGCTCAGTTTCAATGCATAAGTTCCCCTCAGGAAATTCCCAGTGGCTGATCTTGCAGGAATACCAAGAATTTCAACCCTGTTTGAAGTTCATTTTTTTCTTAAATTATGCATTTTAAATGTTGTATGCTCAGTGGGATTGTCTCCTTTAGTCATTCTATCACTAACAAAGGCAATTCAGAGCACCAATTAAGGGTTTCTGATAAAATATTGGTGTAGAATTTATTATTTGCAATCAATGTTAAAGCATATTCACATTTTGGATTTAAAATGTGCAAAGGTAGTTATACATAACTAGAACAGTTATCCTGAAATTTTGGTAAATCTTTTTGTAATAGACATTAACATTTTATGTTATAATTATATCCATTATAGAACCAACACAAACAATTCATTCGGTGAGTAATTTATGATACAAAATAGGAAAGTCCAAGGTTAAATGTATGCAAACGATTACAACTGGAGTCACAGTTGGAGCATTGCAATTGGCCTTGCGTCAGTGGATAAAATAGAGAAGGAAGCAGACTTCTGATCAGTATCTACTGACCGATACTGCAAATTATTTGTGTGGAGGTAATTAGTAAGAATAGGACAAAGCTTGGTTGTAGTGTCTGTGTAATTAATTAGCATCGAGGAGAAAGTGAGGTCTGCAGATGCTGGAGATCAGAGCTGAAAATGTGTTGCTGAAAAAGCGCAGCAGGTCAGGCAGCATCCAGGGAACAGGAGCTTCGACGTTTCGGGCATAAGCCCTTCTTCAGGAATGAGGAAAGTGTGCCCAGCAGGCTAAGATAAAAGGTAGGGAGGCTCCCTACCTTTTATCTTAGCCTGCTGGGCACACTTTCCTCATTCCTGAAGAAGGGCTTATGCCTGAAACGTCGAACCTCCTGTTCCCTGGATGCTGCCTGACCTGCTGCGCTTTTTCAGCAACACATTTTCACTGCTAATTAATTAGCATGTCAATATTTAGCAGTGACTTTGTAAAAGGTTTTTAAAATTGGTCCTGCAGCTGTACCTCTGAAAAGAATGAAGGATATATAGCAAGGAATAGAAAACTGTTGTAGAATTGCCCCTCACACAAATATTTTTGCTTTTTACTTATAAGTTCTAAGCTATTCTAAAACATTTGGAACATATATTTTGGTCTTCATTAATTCACATGTTTCCAGCACTTCATTTTTGCCTTCTCTTTTCTTTCACATTTTTTTCTGTGCAATTTTTCATTAAATACATTTATTTTTCTGCTCAGTGAATGTTTAGTACTTTCCTCCGCAATAAAACTTTAAAATGTATTTGTCTTCTTTCCCCTGGCTTCCATGATTTGTTTACAAAAATAGGGTTTTCATTAAGGAACACTTTTTCAGCCTCTACAGAGTGGGAGACTGTTCTGATCACATCATAAGCCTGAGGTTTGACAATCAACGTGTGATAGACTGGACATTAACCACATTCATTCTCGGCCCTGGAGTCTGTGGACACCCAGATGAGTAAGATTGTCAGCTAATTGATTGCTTTGCTTTGTGGATCAGATAAGAAATACATTATTCAAAGCAAATTGCTTGATTTTAGAAGTAGTTGCTTTTCTACCTAACTTGACCATTTACGTTTCCTTGAATAATGTCACAATTGGCCAAAAGCAGAGACAATATGGTTTAAAATGCTAGGAACGCTTTTGAGGTGTTTGGAAATAGAATTTTGGGGGGCGGGGGGGGGGCTGGAGCTTTTATCCACTGCTTTGTTTTGCTGCTGATCCTAACCCAAATATTGGAAACAATGTCGATTAACCAATTGGAATGGATAACTGTGCCTGTAGAAGCACAACACAGACACTATGTTTTCCCATCCATCTCCTTGGATTGCAAAATACCAGAATGTCTGATCGCCTCCTGAATGCTGCTGGAAAATTGACATTATACTGTGGGTTTTGGAAACCTAAGATAATACTAGAAAATGTTTTGATTTGAATTAATATTGTCACATGTCCTACATACAGTGAAAGTTTTGTTTTGTGTGCAGTGCAGGCAGATGGTACCATACAGAATGAAGTAGGGTAATAGAGTAGAGAGAAGAATATGCTATGGGCTGCAAAGAGGTGCACAAACAGTGAAATCAGCATTAAATTTAAAATTTCAGAAGTCCATTTAGAAGTCTGATAACAGCTGGCAAGAAGCTGTTCTTGAACCTGTTGGTACACATGGTGGTGGCATGGTGGCACAGTGGTTAGCACTGCTGCCTCACAGCGCCAGAGACCCGGGTTCAATTCCTGCCTCAGGCGACTGACTGTGTGGAGTTTGCACGTTCTCCCCGTGTCTGCGTGGGTTTCCACCGGCTGCTCTGGTTTCCTCGCACAGTCCAAGGATGTGCGGGTCAGGTGAATTGGCCATGGGAAATTGCCCGTAGTGTTAGGTAAGAAGTAAATGTAGGGGTATGGGTGGGTTGCGGTTTGGCGGGTCGGTGTGGACTTGTTGGGCCGAAGGGCCAGTTTCCACACTGTAAGTAATCTAATCTAAAAACATATTCAAGGTTTTGTACCTTCTGCCCGACGGAAGCGGTTGGAAGAGATTATAACCCGAGAGGGTCTTTGATTATGTTGGCTGCCTTCCCAAGGCACTGAGAAGTATAGGTGGAGTCAATGGATGGAAGATTGACTTGCATGATGGACTGGACTGTGTTCCTAACAATCAGTAGTTTCTTTTGCTGTAAGGCACAGCAATTGCTAAACCAAGTTAAAAATCACACAACATCAGGTTACCGTCCAACAGGTTTATTTGGAAGTACTAACTTTGCTCTCTTTGTTGTTTTTATTCTTTTTCTTCTACTTTTCTTCAATTTCCTGATGTCACAGTGAGGCTGGAGCAGTGTGGTGGTGACTGGAGAGGAGACTCTTGGCTTCGTGGGCCTGGACCAGGGAAGTTTGAGACACTGGCTAAGGAAGACAAACTATATGTGCATTTTCTTTTTATTCTTTTGTACCTCAAAATGGCACTAGCTTGTGGCAGCAGAACACTTTTCACTGTATCTCCCAAGATATCTGAGACAATAAATCATTCATTCATTATGCCAGTGTTTTTTTTGTTGATCCTGGGTCTCCAGACATTCTTAGGCCTTTGGATCAACTATCCAGTGATAATTCCACAAAGCAATTCCTTCCCCATCAATTAACTGAGTTAGGTTTGGCCTTTTTTTTCTCCTTTTGTAACTTTCCATAATTGTAAGAAGTCATAATATTGAGAATATATTGGTGGAATCAGTTATATTTATTCGCATGACACTGAGGAAACAGCACAGGTGTAGTTTTAATTTAAAAAAGGTTGACCAAATGACTTCCATTCATATTGTTTTCACAACAACCAGACATCTCATAAAACTTTACAACAAATGAAGTAATGTTTGAAGTGGGTAGATGTCATGTGACTTAAAACCATTATATTAAGTATCAAACGTGTGGTGACCAAATACCATATCAGACATCATATCAGCAGATCTGTAGGAATTTGAAACTAGATACATAAACTAACCTCCAACCATGCAAAGGAGATGAAACATGGAGCAATTGAATGAGCAGAGAAAATTGTCTACCAGTCCTTTACTTTTCCATTATGGAATATAAGGGCAGCTTGGCACAAAAGAGGTGGGGAAGAACACATTTGAAACGGATAAAGTTATGAAGAGCATAGAGAGGGTAAAGGTGAAGAAAGTTTTTCCCATAATGGACCTTGCCTCTAACCCATCTCACTCTCACAGACTAAACATTGGATCTAGCTATGTCCTTCAAACTGAGACCGGTTGGCTAATTTTAAGAAGGAGCAATCCACTAACACAATGAAACTCCAGTGTAATAATGTTAATACACAAGATGTAAATATGAGAAATAAAGGAATCTGATTTGTTTCAGTTTTAGTTGTCTGTAAATGGGAAATCCTATTGCAAGGCAATTCTGTCTGCTGACTCTTACAAGGTTGACTTAAACTGTAATGAACCATGGTTTTGTTTTTTAATGGATAATTGGTTGTTCATTTATGAGGAAACAATATATGAGATCATTAATTTTTGTATTAACCTGTATATTCCTATTATTTGTGTCATCCACTACTATTATGTTTTATATACACATAACCTTTTAATTGTAGTAAGCAATTCAGTGGCTATAACACTAATGACAGATGCAAAGTCCAAAGCCAGGTTAAAAATAAAAGGCGTGTAGGGAATTATTTTGTTTCTCTTGTTGCTATCTTGTCAGCTACTTGCAAGCCTTGGTTGACCCTAGAGAGAATATAATACCATGGCAACCAGATAGCGTGGACTTGTGAAGTAACCATTAATTAACATGGGCTAGTTGTGAAGACAAACCATTTCAGAGACAGAGCACAATTCTTGTTATGAAACATCCATCAGGAAGGTATTGATTTTTGAATTTGAATTTTTCTACTTCTCTGGCATGAAAACCAGATCACACTGCAATTTAAATGCTTGAAAAACATGGAATAATATTAGGAATATAGGAATATACAGGTTAATACAAAAATTAATGATCTCATATATTGTTTCCTCATAAATGAACAACCAATTATCCATTAAAAAACAAAACCATGGTTCATTACAGTTTAAATCAACCTTGTAAGAGTCAGCAGACAGAATTGCCTTGCAATAGTTTTCCAGCTGCTTTATCCTGACAGATGAGTTTGACAATATTCTGCCTTAAGTTTCTAATGATGACCATGAATCCATTGCTGATTGTTGGAAAAACCTATCTGGTTCACTAACGTCCTTTAGGGAAGAAAACTCCCATCCTTACCCAGTCTGGCCTACAGGTCACTCTAGACCCACTGGAGTACAGTTGACTTTCAATGGTTCCCTGGGATGGGCAATAAATGCAGAACAAGCCACTGACACCATCATCCCTTGAATGAATAATTAAAAAAAGATCCATTGTACTGTAGAGGATGGCATAATATATGGAGTCAATAGCTAGATGATAACAGCTAGACTGTATTATCGGTGATGTCAGGTGATGTCAGATGACATGGAGTGACAGCTAAGTGAAAAGATTGAGAAATGTCATACTTGAGCCTCTCTTGTGCAGAATTTGCAGATGCTTTGTGCCCCACTTTGGTTTGTAGTGTGATGCTGTCAGGGCCACACAAAGACCAGTGAAAAGGTGAGGTTACATGGCAACTTGGATATCCACCAGCACCCAGATAGATGTAGTTAAGGAGGTAATGGGGGAGGTGAGGGCACATTCGTATTGTTAATCCAGAGAGCCAGGTAATGTTACGGAGACCTGGGATTGAATCCTGCCATTGCAGATGGTGGAATTAGAATTCAATAAAAAAATTTAGAATTCAGTCCAACAGTGACGATTGTCAAATGTTGGAAAAACCCAAAATAAACTGCTACCCTTACCTGATCTGGCGTACGGGTGACTCCAGATTCACAACAATGTGGTTGACTCTTAACATTCCTTGGGATGGGCAGTATATGCTGGCCCAGCTGGTGGCACCCACATCCTGAAAATGAATTTTAAAATAAATGGGCAGAAGGCCAATGCTTTGTGATTACCATTCTGAACATGTGCTCAAGGGAGTGCTATGGACCCAGCATCAACAGCCCTCCCACTGCCATCTCAACCCAGTCAATAGGCCAGTTGATCTTCCCAACAAATTTGTTGCCAACTCGTCTTCTTTCCCTAATTTTTGCTCCTCTTACCAAACAAGAACTTAACTATCTCTGTCTCAAATGCACTCAACCACTTGGCCTCCACAGCCATCTGTGGCAATGAATTTCGCAGATTAACCACTGTCTGGCTGAAGAAATTCCTCCTCATCTCTGTTCTAAAGGGTTAATCCTTCACTTTGAAGGCTTGCTGTACCTGCATGTGATTCATGGGCAAAGACATCCAAATCCTTTTGAACACTCACATTGTCCAATCTGTTTCCGTTTAAGAAATAGTCTACTCTCTGTTTTTCCGACCGAATTAAAAAACTTCACTTTGATTTACATTTTTTTCAATGTGCAATTCTCTCACCCATTTAGTTAGCCTGCCCAAGTGCTTTTGAGGTCTCCTTGCATTCTTCTCACAACTTATGTTTTCACCCATCAGCAAATTTGGAAATATTATAATTGGCCCCTATATCTAAGTCTTTTATTGAGGCTGGAAACAGCTGTGGAATCTTATGGAACTACGCTAGTAATATCTTGCCATCTAGAGTGTAAAACAATTATTCCTACCCTCTGCTTTCTGTTTATTAACCAATTCTCAATCCATTCCAGTATATTCCCTCCAATCTAATTTGATTTAATATGGTGTAACCATGTAGCCATGGTACAAGCTAATGCTTGCAGATCATACAGTGGTCACCCATTTACAAAAGTCATGCTTTTGAATGGGTTCCCATACATGGTTATAATTTTAAAGACCTGACATACAGACATTTGTTGTACTTATGAACAGTTGCTTTCCATTTTCCAGCATTGTGTTCTGACTTGTGTGCACTTTGACTTGTTAACTGACGTTAGAACACAACATGGGGATTGCCTGGACTGGAAATGGATCTGTTTGTGGGTAAGCAATAGAAGGATTTCTCCCTGATGTTCCTTTCCTGCCCATTGGAATTACGCTGGGTAACTGTATGTCACCAGGTGTAAATTCTTCCCAAGTTAAGTCACACCAAGATTTGGTGCTCTGAAATATTCAGGCACTCAGAGTTGAAACCATTTGAGAAAGCATTCTATTTTCATATTGGGACTCTTCTGGACTATTATTTTTCATCTTATTATTAGTAATCTGCTTTAAAAAATGACCCTTTGGCTTTTTCAGTTTTATTTGATTTGGACCAGTTGCTCCTCTGTTTGATTTTATTACCTTAACTTGGTTGATCTGCAGCTTCTGCTGTATTATAGGGAGACTGTCGTTGTCCATTAACTTTATTGTGTAAAAGTGGAAAACAGGAGTACTTTCCTTAAATTCATTCCACATAGCATGAGCTATTAATCTTAGTATCACCAAGAATCATAGAATTATAGAATTCCAACCATGTGGAAGCAGACTGTTCGGCCCAGCAAGTCCTCCGGGAGCGTTCCTCCAAGACCCACCCCCTACCCTATCCCTGTAACCGTGCATTTCCCATGGTTAATCAACTTAACCTACACATCCCCAGACACTATGGGCAATTTAGGATGACCAATCAAACTAACCTGCACATCTTGGGACTTGTCTATACATGTTTCATTGGTGCAAAATATCTTTGACAAGCTCTGCCTTTCTTAACTTTCTTGACCTCTTTAATCCACAGTGAGATAAAAGCAAATTATCTATCTTTGGTCTGAAAGAAACTATAACTTACATAGTGATAAGCATCATATAAAGTGTGTGAGGAAGCTCAACGGGTCAGAAAAATCCAGCAGCCAGTTTGTCCCTCACCTTACTCACACATAATAGTGTATACAGCTTTACCACCTGTATCATCAAGAGATAGATATAGAGAAAGGCTATTCCGTCATCTTAGCTAGACCAACACCGACATTACAGAATGCAACAGTTTGTTAAACGATTCATGGGCTTTTGATCCACCATACCATCTGAATGTATTTCCACAGAGATTTGAAATATGTTTTTCAGTCATTCTCATTAATGACAGTGAAAAACATGTTCAAGAACTTTAGGTTCCAAAGATTTTGTAGTTTTCACTTTTTTGGCGTTTTAAATTCTTGTTGCAGAATCTGAGAGACAATACAATGTTTATTCATTTAACATAGATTAACTCCTCACAGAGACATAGAAAGAGGCCATTTGGGCCATTCTGTCAGGGCTGACTGACAGTTTAAACATACCAGTCAGCTCTTGGGCTATAGTCCTGTGGCTGTTACATGTCAAGAGCCTATTCAAGATTTTTTTAAAATGTGTGAAGGATTTTTTGCCTTTTCCACTCTTTCAGACTGAGTTTGAGACTTGCAGTGCCCTTTGGCTGAAATAAAGTCAACTCCTTTAATCAATCTCTTTAAATCTGTTCCCATCCTGTTATCTACTTCTCTGCTCAGTAACTATATCCCAATTAAATCTCTTCTCATCTTCCTCAGGGTTGTGATATCACCCTCTCAGTGCCATATGTGTATAGTTTATGGCACTCTGCATCTGAGGCATCCCAGCTCTGTCTCCTAGTCCTACTGCCTGGCCTGCTCAGATGGCATCAGTCACTGGGGCATGACTGAGAGATCCCACAAAGGCCACATGTTGCTCATTTGAAGGAGCCAATAGCAGAGATGGGCAGAATAGCTGACACCTTCACAGTCAGTAGGAGAGGTTGGTCTCCCAATCTTGCAGCCCTTAGATCCCGCTCCAGCATTTGGCACAGTTCCAGCTCAGTGTCTCAGGACATAAGGAGCAGCCTAAGTCAGCTCTGCAGCTTGCTCATCCCCAGGAAGTGAGGTTGGGGCTGGGAAACTCTAGACTGCCTGTGTACCCTGAGGGGCCCTGTGGCAGTGCCCTCTCTCTGAGCTGGGTGCTCCTCTGTGCTGACCTGCTGCTGCTCCTGGGCTTGCTCTCGGCTCAGCCCCTTCCGTATCCACCTCCATCCTCTTGGGTAGGATCCAGTATGAACAACATGGCCCCAGCCTCAGGGCTCCTCACTCCTGGTGCAAAGGACCTAAAATAGGAACAGAAAGAGTGGCAGAGGTTCTTAGACCTCAGAAAGGTCTTCGGTGGCATGGCCTTCAGATGAGGCTAAGCACACCTTATCGACGCAGTGAGACCTGCTGCACCTTACTAACAAGGGGCATGTCTCCATCATCCATCCACATTGAGGCTTGACCTGTGCAGCATCTCAGTAAAGGTAGCTCACTCCTTGAGTGAACACCCAACATCATCGAGAAGGGTGTGCCTGAGTGTTCTGACACCCTTCTTATCCCAAACATATATTGACCATTCAACTTCTCACTGTATTCAATACATGTCATCCTTACTTGGCAGATGATGAAAGGACTGACATAAGACCCTTGGACATTGCACAAATAATGGTTCCACTTCAGCCATCATTGACCTTTTGTAATGTCATTGCTGCTAACTTCCACATTATTGAGATGCCCAAGTTTAATCTGAAAGCACCACTGTCATGCAGCAAATCGCCTTTGACACCTGAGCATCCTCACTCTGCTGGCATGGCAAATGGACAATGAAATAATTGCAGATTAAATATGGCTGGAGTTTGCAAATGGCTGCTTCATGCCTGTGTCACTGTGAGGTACTGACGTTCCACAAATATAGATCCTATACTGTAGTGGTTCTGTTTGCCGAGCTGGAAGTTTTTGTTGCAAACGTTTCGTCCCCTGGCTAGGAGACATCATCAGTGCTCTGGAGCCTCCTGCGAAGCGCTTCTTTGATGTTTCAAAGAAGCGCTTCGCAGGAGGCTCCAGAGCACTGATGATGTCTCCTAGCCAGGGGACGAAACGTTTGCAACAAAAACTTCCAGCTCGGCGAACAGAACCACTACAACAAGCACCCGAGCTACAAATCTTCGCACAAACTTTGAAGATCCTATACTGTAATCCTTCAGACTGACATGGACTCCATTTACTCCAGGTACAGTCCCAATCATTTTCTGGAAACAATTTGTACCCATAGAACGGAAAATAATGGCAGAGAATGCAATTCACAATCGACACCATCAGCATCAGCTCTGACAGGTATGCTTCCTGGTTTCCCTCTCGGGCTTTCCTAATATCGAGCTTGTTAAATAGGAGGCTGAATATTAATTAGGTGAGCTGTGCCTTCAACAAAGCATTTAACAAGCATTAATCCCATCAGTTGTTAAACTGCCACTGAATCTCACCATACTGCTTGTGAAGAGCATAAAAATTGACACAAATTACTCCCAACGTTGAGATGGACCTCACCCAAAGTTTTGTCTGAATATGCCACACATCTTGTCATAGCCCACATTTCACAGACCCCTATAGGATTTGGCTCAATCTTCCTGTCACCAAATTGTTCAATAATCATATATTTTGTTTCCTGCCATTGAATGAATTTTGGTTTGAACTTGTAGTTTGCTCTTGGATCCCATTGGTTTCCTCTTTTCTTGAATGTTGGACCTTCTCAAAATTCTCATTAAAATCTACAAGAATTTCATCAATCTTCCTTGTTGCTTCCTCAAAAAATGTAATCAAATTAGCCATACTAAAATTCTACAATTTTTACTGCCTCGTGAGGTAAATCTACTTAGTCAAACGTACAGTCATTTCTTCGATAGCACGATAGTCGCTTTCCTGTGTGACCCTACGGTATACAAGAATCACGCAATACAAATAGCACTGAAAGTGTTGGCAATCCAATTGTGCTATAGCCAGCACGTTTAAAAAGTTTGTGCTTTACAAACAGTGTCCCCTATTCGTTAATCATATTAAAGCTAATTTGCATTGATAAATGTGTCTTATAGCAGACAAATCCGTATTGTCAATCTAAAACCTCATTTAGATATGATTCTAAATTCTTATAGGAACCGAGACAGCTTTAGCAGCTCTGAAGTCGGTCCTAAAGTAAGATGTACTCTCTCTCATGGGGTTTTAGACTACCTGCGATACCCCAGAATAAAGCTTACCTGTTTTAGTATGTTATTTGGGAGATAACTCTTCTGAGTTAACGTATCTCAGTACTGTACATAAAATTCTGTGTCTTAGGATTCAAGATCATTTGTATTTTATGGGTCATTAGCCAATAACTGTGAGTCTGTAATTTTTATAGTGATCACTTAATAGTATTTTATTTTAAGAATTAATCCTGGGTTACAGACGGTAATGGTTACAATATGATAACGTATGGAGTAATTAAAATATTTTATTGGTCTCGAAATAACTACTGGAATAATGAATTCATGTAGAGATATTATTACTATATACATTTACTGAGACATATAGGTTGTTCTACTATAGCGTGAACTTGGTCAGTGCAAATTTGCTGTAACATGATTGATGAATTGGGGACTCTGTTTCTAAAGCACAAACTTTTAAAATGTGTGTTGGTTGTTACATGATTACATCGCCAACTTTTTAAGCTCTGTTCCTAAAGCACAGTTTTTCTATAATTGGGGGTTGCACAAGATGCAACCATTGTGTTATAGAAGAACTGACTGTAAATATAACATAACAATTCTACATAAAGGGAAATAGTATATATAAGTAAATATTACACAAAATTATATTTACAATACCAATATTAATTTTTAGTTTTTTTCTGACTTGCCTCAGTCTTTGAGAAGCATTCACTTTCCAAGAAAATTTGAGTTTATATTTGGGACCAAGATGGCTGATCTGCAAAGTGTGGTCACCCAGTTTCACATAAAATCTTGCGTCTGTTTAGAAAACAGCACTCGTGAAAATGTATGACTTCATCCTTTGTTAAGAATTCTGGGAGTGATATCATTGTTTTGTTCTGACAGTGTTTGCCAACTGCTGTCTTCTCAGCTGCAAAGTCTGCCTATGACTTTAGAGCATTCTCACACACTGCTTACAACTTTGGTCTTGGCAAAGACTCAGATTCTGCATTAATGTTTTGTTATTATAGTAATTTCCTGAATTTGTAATAATAATAAATTGATTTGATTATTTCCTTTACAGTCAAACATAGTCTTCCCTTAACAAGTCCGTGTTGACTGTACTTGATTAATATGTACTTTTTCTAATTGACAATTTGGCCCTCAAACCCCAATAATTTGCCTGCCATCATGGTTAGGGAGTGTGCTCTGTAATGAATCAGTTGTTTCTTCCTCCCTATTTAAATAACATTAGAGCCTTCATTTCTCTAGTACCCTGCCTCTCGCCAAAGAGGATTGGAAAATGAATGTCAGAGCCAGAGTTATTACCACCCTTCCATCTCCCAGTACCCTGGCATATATTTCACCAAAGTCTCATGATGCATCCATTCCAAAGTTCTTAAACACCTTGATATTTTCTCTGCCAATATTTCATTCTCCTCTTCTTTCACTACAATATCAGCAGTTTTCCCTCTTTTCTGAAGACAGAAGTAAATATTAATTAAGAATGATTTCCACATCCAAGTAACCTTATCATCTCTGTTTGGCATTTTTATTCCTGTTTCTGTAATTAGATCTGAGCCTTCTACACTTTTACTTGCCAATACAATTTCACACCCTCTTTTTGCCTTCTAGATTGACATTTTAAGTTTGCCCTTGACTTTCTATGCCTGGTATCTGGCATAATCCTCACTTTTATTTTATGGATTACTTTGCTGAGCATGTTCAAGCCAGTATCCATGCTCCACTTGAGCATCCTTCCAAATGTATGGATCGAAATCTATTGTCGTACTCTTTGATTTCCTTCCCCTTATATCCCTGTCTAGTTTCCCTGTAAATGTATTGATATAATTCACTTCAACTGATGTGAAGCTTTCTATATTCCATTCCAGCTTGGCACCCACTTCTCCTGCTTCAAATCCAATTTGCTTCTGCCTCCAATGGGACTAAGACTCATTGCCCCACTCTGCTCCTAATTTGCCCTTGCCATCTCTAACCCTTTTTCAGCTCTGTGGCCAAACGTCACACCTACTCTCACTACCTGACCCCCTCCCCAACGTGAGACACCACCCCCATCCCGCCCCCACCCCCACCCTGATTTCCCCTCGACACCCTGGCCCACCCTGGCACTGCAATACATATCAGATCCCCTTGCCACCTTGAACCCCTACCCACTCAGCACCCTATTCCCTATTCCCTTATCCAGCCTGCAATCTATCAAGCTGACAACCTACTTGCCTGGCACCCTACCCACCCAGTATTCTAACCTCACAATTACACTGATGATTTGACGGCGGCTGTGAAAGTGGCTGTCTGTGATTCTGGACTTTTATTTACCAGACTTCGACAGCAAACAGCTGTAAAATGGGTATGCAGTTTGCCTTCTCCTTTATCGTTTTGCGCTATGAGGCACCAGTCAGAATGGAAGTATGGTTCCACATTCCTGCAGGAGCCCTGAGCAGAATCTCCTCTCAGAAATGTAGAGCTCCCCTCATATGGGAAAAAAAAGAGGGGATGGGTGTTTGAGATTGCCACTGTTTGGAAATGTTGCCCATTCTATGTAATATAATGTCTGACTGACTGGGTGAGAGATCAGATCTCTGAGGGAATACACAGAGAGTGTTGGAAACCTTTGAAACTTGAATGTAATGTGTTGATGTCATCTCACTGTCTAAAAGATATAGTGGCTTTTTGGGATTTCTGTAAATAAACAGCCACTTCCTGTGATAGTGAACTCCACAATTTCATCATGGTCTAGATAATGAAGTTTCTTTTGAATTTCCTATTGACTTTTTGCATGATAGTTTGCTTGGTAAAAAGACCAAATGAACATCCAGTCTGTTACAGAATCATGGAGATATACAGCAAGGAAACAGATCCTTTGGTCCAACCCATCCATGCTGACCAGCTAGTCTAAACTAATCTAGTCCCATTTGTCAACATTTGTCCCATATCCCTTCCCATTCATATACCCATCCAGATGCCCTTTAAATGTTGTAATTGTACCAGATTCCACCACTTCCTTTGATAGTTCATTCTATACATGCACCACTCTCTGCGTGAAAAGATTGCCCCTTAGGTCCCTTTTTAATCTTTCCCCTCTAACCTTAAACCTGTGCCTGTGGAAAAGACCTTGGCTATTCTCTCTATTCATGTTCCTTATGATTTTATAAATTTCTATATTGTCAGCCCTCAGCCTCTGATCTCCAGGAAAACAGCCCCAGCCTATTCAGTCTCTTCCTATACATCAAACCCTCCAACCCTGGCAACATCATTGTAAATCTTTTCTGAACCCTTTCAAGTTTCACAACAGCTTTCCCATAGCAGGAGACCAGAACTGAAAGCATTATTCCAATAGTGGCCTAACGAATGTCTTGGCTGAAACTGTGTTGCTGGAAAAGCGCAGCAGGTCAGGCAGCATCCAAGGAACAGGAGATTCGACATTTCGGGCATAAGCCCTTCTTATGCCCGAAACATCGAATCTCCTGTTCCTTGGATGCTGCCTGACCTGCTGCGCTTTTCCAGCAACACATTTTCAACTCTGATCTCCAGCATCTGCAGTCCTCACTTTCTCCTTAACGAATGTCTTGTACAGGCAAAACGTGACCACCCAACTCCTACTCAATGCACTGACCAATAAAGGCAACCAGATGCCTTCTTCACTATTCTATCTACCTATGATTCTACTTTTAACAAACTATGAACCTGCTCTTCAAGATATCTTTGTTCAGCAACACTCTCCAGGGTCTTACCATTACGTGTACAAATTCCGCCCTGATTTGCCCTTCCAAAATTCAGCATCTCACACTTACCTAAATTAAACTCCATCTGCCACCCCTCAGCTCATTGTCCCATCCGATTGAGGTCCCATTATACTCTGAGGTAACCTTCTTCGCTGTCCACTACAACCACTCAATCCTGCAATTCATCAGCATCAGCCAAGCAGAGGGTAACTCCAGCTCCCATCATCATGAAGCATGATCGTGTAGTCAAATCATATCCAGTACCACCTTACCAAATCCAGTTGCTGGGAGTTTGGTAGCTACAATGGAATTGGTAGGTTTGAATTTCATTAATAATTAGGCTTGAGGTGTGAGCATGAGTCCAATTGCACTGGGAATGGTAGGATTTGAAATAACTTCCTTCATTAGGTCAATATCCTTACAGTCTTTCTATTAATATCTTTGACTGGTGGTCTAATTGCAGTGCCTTAACTCTTAGTGCACTTGGTGCTTGGCTGTATATATAGAGCAGGGAGTTTGAGTTCCAATGTAGAGGAAAGGAAGACTTGCTTCTAATGAGAATAGACTTGCCCCTTGCCACCAGCTTTCCATAATGTCACTTCCACCAATATCTATGTGGTGGGGCAAGGTTTGGGAGAAGACAGCGAGCTGAAGGTTCACCAAGGATGGCAATTACCCTTGCTCTGGTCCGGATCATATCCTTTTCCACTGCAACTTCAAATCTAGGGACATTATAATCTCTATTACCAAGCTGTTCTCCACTCAATTTCCTTTTCACAGATCCAGCTTCCTTCTTGAAAACTAAATCTTGATCTACCCTTTTGTCTCTGGGCTTGCTATATTCTGGTTAAACACATGGTCCTTCATATATTTTAAGATTGACCTTTTACATTGATTTTATCTCACTCTATATCTCACCGGGCGGCACGGTGGCACAGTGGTTAGCACTGCTGCCTCACAGCGCCTGTAGACCTGGGTTCAATTCCTGACTCAGGCGACTGACTGTGTGGAGTTTGCACATTCTCCCCGTGTCTGCGTGGGTTTCCTCCAGGTGCTCCGGTTTCCTCCCACAGTCCAAAGATGTGCGGGTCAGGTGAATTGGCCAAGCTAAATTGCCCGTAGTGTTAGGTTAGGGGTATGGGTGGGTTGCGCTTCGGCGGGTCAGTGTGGACTTGTGGGGCCGAAGGGCCTGTTTCCACACTGTAAGTCTAATCTAATCTATATTAGAGTGGTAGAAATCATGTCATTTAAGGCTCTTTAGTTTCTGTACTTTTCAAAAAGTTGCCACATAGTGACCAGTCTATCTCCTTCATATTATTTAGGGGCTTATAGTATATACCTGGAAGTGTGATTGCTCCCTTTGATTCCTTCCCCAGCAACACCACCCCCCCCCGCCCCTCCCCTACCACAGGTTTTGCCTATTCACTTTGTCTAAACTCTTCATGATTTGGACACACATCAAATCATCTTCCAATCTTCTCTTTTAGAAAAAGAGTCCCTGGTTTGCCAGTCTATCCATATAACTGAGGTTGATAATCTCTGAATTAATCTTGAAATCTTTTCCACACCTACTCTACAACCTTCACATAAGTGTGGCATCCTAAGATGGACACTTCATTGAATGAAACAGACCAAATGTTTTATAAAAGTTCACCTTAACGTCTGTGCTCTGGTACTCTCTGCTTATGACTTGGTTTCAACCTTCTTGTCATTGCAGTAATATTTCAGACAATAATAAATGCCATTTTAATAGATATTATCAGACCATCGACGTAATTACAGCAGCTTAATAAAAGTGCACAACAGGAATGATAATTTCTTTATTAAACAAATAGATTAAAATTTACCATTTGGAACTGATTTTGGACTTTCATTAGGTGAGAAAAGCGAATACATTGCAAAAAGAAGGGAAAAGTCCAGTGTGTTACAGTAATATAACAAAACAACAATATTATTTTGGTCTGACTTTCGCAGAAGTGGGGCACCCTAGATCCTGACTTGGACGCACAAATGCTGAAGCTGCCAAAATGTAAAACAAACAATAAGTCCCTGGGGAGAGCCCTCAGGGGTGACAGGTTGCATGCTAATCAGTGATTAGCCTCTGCTGCCTCTCAGAACCTCCTTCCAGTCCCTCACCCAATTTAAGATGACCCTGTGGTAGTTTGGGAACACAGCAGCTTTATAATAAGGGATCACTCCCTGAAAATGAATATTCCAATGGACATTCCTCGCAAACAATTCCCCAGATGGGGGATCATTGGGAGTATTTTCAGGGCTTGTTAGTCAAATATGTAACTCGGCTCCAAACCTTTAACATTCAGTAGTATCTGCTAAACAAATATCTAAGATCCAGAATGACAAACATTAAAAAGTGTAACAAAATAAGTATTCAATCCTCTATATTTGTAATGTTACTGTTGAAAAAATCTGAATCCAATTTATTTCTGAATTGCTATTCTATGCAAAAGGTTAATGATATATACTACAGGAGGTATTTATTTTCTCTATCTCTCTTTGTTAGTGGAGAATTAAATTAAGTTTGCATTGGATTTAGAAATAAGATGCTGTGAGATGCAAGGCAGAAACAACAAACCCCTAAGCCGCTTGGCAACCTCACATTTCATTTTGTCCCTGTGATGGAACAAATTGTGTCTGGCTGCTGCTTATACATAACCAATGATGCATCTGCTATGTAATCAATCGAGGAAATCAATCTTGCTGACTGAAATAACTTGCTAAGCAATGAAGGGGAAACATAACCTGGAGAAAAAAAGCTGATAGCAGTGGTCATTTTTTAACAATGGCTTAAGGAGAATGTAAACTGACAGCAGGGATCCTTTTAATTGTAGAAGCAAAGGAACATAGGAGAAGCTCTGACATGACCATAAGTGCTGGTTTATGCTATCTGAGACTCCACTCATACACCAATGTGGTTGACTCAGCTGCCTTCTGAAATGGCCAAGCAACCCACTCAGTTACACTAAACCATGATAAAATTTGAAAACAGGAATTAAACTGAATAAATCACCTAACATTAATCTAGGCACCAGAAACAGCAATTGCAAACTCAGCTTTGTTGACCTTGTAAAACTCCCCTTACCAGCATTTGGCGTCTAGAGCCAAAATTGGGAGAGCTGTCTCTCTGATTAGGCAAGATTAGACTTCCTGACATAGTGTTACTCACAGAGTCATACCTTACAAGTATTTTCCCAGACACCACCATCACCATGCCTGGATATATCCTGTCCTGCCAGCAGGACTGACCCAGCAGAGGTGGTGGGCAGCACAGCTGGGAGGCAGTTGCCCTGGGATACCCCTACATTGACTCCAGGCACCATGAGTTCTCTTGGCATCAGGTCAAACATGGATAAGGAAACCTCCTGTTGATTACCACATACCATCCTCCCTTGACTAATGAATCCGTGCTCCTCCATGTTGAACACCATTTGGAGGAAGGGCTGAGTATAGCAAAGAGTACATAATGTAGCCTGGTGATATGTTGAATATCTACCACTAGAAGTGGCTGGGCAGAAGCACTACTGATCAAACTGGTTGGGTCCTAAAGGACATTGCTGCTAGACTTGGTCTGCAGCAGATGGTGAGGGGATCAACATAATGGAAAAATATACTTGACCTCATGCCTATGGTGGTATTGGTAGCAGTGACCACTGTGCAGTCCTCATGAAGATAAAATCCCATCTTCACATTGACAATATCCTCTATCATGTTGTGTTTCATAAAATGGGAAGATTTTGAACAGATTTAGCAACTCAAAACTGTGCATCCATGAAGTGTTCTAGGCTATCAGCAGCAATATGATGGTTCTCCAAAATGACCTCGTGACCCACCCTATCCCCATTGTAACACTACTGTCAAGCCACGGGATCAACCCTGGTTCAAAGGAGAGTTCAGGAGGGCATGGCATACCTCCACAGTGTTACCTGTACAGGGCATACCTCAAGATAATGTGTCAACCTAGTGAAGCTACCAATCAGGACTACTTACATGCCAAACAGCATAAACAGCAAGTGATAGACAGATCAAAGTGATCCCTACAATCAAAGGATTCGATCTAAGCTCTGCTACACCTAGTCACTCCACAAAAACCCCATACTCAACAACGGGGGAGCCAAACACATTAGTTCAAATCAGAAAGGCTGAAGCATTCACTGCAATATTCAGCCAGAAGTGCTGAGTGAATGATCCGTCTCAACCTTCTCTGGTGGTCCCTGCATCACAGATATAGGTTTCAGCCAATTTGGTTTACTCCACATGACATAAAGAAATGGTTGGAGGCACTCGATACTGCAAAGGCTGTGGGCCTTGACAACATTCTAGCAATAGTACCGAAGACTTGTGCTCCAGAACTTGCCAAACCCCTAGTCACGCTGTTCTGGTACAGTTACAACACTGGCATCTACTTGACAATATGAAAAATTACCCAGGTATGTTCTATATGCACAAAAAAAGGACAAATTCACCCTGGCCAATTACTACTCCATCACGCTACTCTCAATCATCAGGAAAGTGATGGAAGGTGTTATCAGCAGTGTTATCAAACAGCACCTGCTCATTGATGCCCAGTTTGGATTCTGCCAGGGTCACTCAGCTACTGACCTCGTTACAGCCCTGATTCAAACATGGATAAAAGAGCTGAATTCCAGGGGTGAGGTGAGAGTGACAGCCCTCAACATCAAGGCTGCATTTGACCAAATCTGACATCAAGAGCCTGAGCAAAATTGGAATCAATGGAAATCAGCAACAAACTCTCACATCCAATGACATAGCTGGCACTTAGAGAGATGGTTGTTTGCTGGAGGGCAATCGAGAATATCTCTGCAGAAGTTGGTCAGGATAGTGTCCTAGGCCCTTCCATCATCAGCTGCTTCCTCAATGATCTTCCATTCACCATCAAGTTCAAAGTGGGGATGTTCACTGGTCATTGCTCAATATTTGACATCTGCACAATATTCATTAAATGTAATATGCTGGGTTCCATCACCAAGATTATTTAAGTCTGGAGAAAAGATGTCTTGCTGTAATCGTATGACACCTTGGTAAGTCTGCACCTGAAGAGTGCACAGTTTGGATTCCTTATTGAAGGGAGGCTATACTTGTCACAGAGCGACTGCATCAGATATTTACTTGACTAATCCATGGGATGTCCAAAGTTTAATGTGAAAAGATTGAGGAAGCTGAGGCTTCTCTAGTGATTTGAAGAATGAGACATTATCTAATTAACATTTACAATAATCTTAAAGGGTACGGCAGAGACATGTAGAATTAAATGTATCTGTTGGCTTGTGAGTCCAGAACCAGGGTGATAGGCATTTGAGACTGAGATGTAGTAAATCTTTGGTAAACTGCACCCTAGAGAGAGGGTACCCTCTGGAAACTCTCATTGAGCAGGTTCAAGACAGAATTCAATAGGTTTCTGCAGAGTGGTCTCATGAAGGGATGTGTGGATAATGAGGGACTGTGACATTGAATTGGATGATCAGCCCCAATTTAATTGAGTGGAAGAGCAGCCATTATGGGCTGAATGGCGTAATCTTGTTCCTTGGATGCTGTGTTCCCAGGATGTTGATAGTAGGGTATTCATAAATGGTAATTCCATTGAATGTCCATGGGAGGTAGTCATTGCCTGATACTTGTGCAACACAAATACAACTTGTCACTTTTCAGCCAAAGCAATATGTTACCAAAGTTTTGCTGCTAAAGGACATGGCCTACTTCAGTATTTAATGGGTTAAGCATGGTACTGAAATGGTGTCTTGCAGTATGAACCAGCTATGAGGTCCAGATGTGTGGTGTCTTGCACATCATTGTGCTGCCGATAGGATAGAAGTTATGTTTGCTTGGCATCCTAATCTCACTGGAAGAGAAGGAAGAGGAACTTGTGCCCAGTCTGGCTGTAAGTGTTCACCTGCCTTCCAGAGAATCTTGTGACAGGTCATCCAGCATGCAGGAGCTACTCTGAGTTAGTGAAGACCTGTGGCGTAATCATGCTGAACACACTGCTCACCACTAAACCCGAACACTAATTACTCCAGCCATCAAATATTGCCCATCCCACTTATACCCACTCTCTCCTCCCACCCCCCACCCCACCACATCTACCAGTCAGACTGCAGCATGTTCTCCAGGGTTCATGCCTATTTGAAAGGTGGGAGAACACGGACAATGAAAACTTGAAATAAACTGTATGATTTGGCCTTCATCTTCAACTATATTGCAGTAGAACAATGATCTTGTTATAATTATTGAAGTGAATCTTGTTGAACAAATAAAAATTATTTCTTTTCATATTACTTAAATGACGCTTGTGGAGGCCTGTAGGGCTACAGGCAGACTGCTCACTCCCTGCTCTGAGCACTCACTCCCCACTTCTGATCACTCACTCCTGCCTCTGACTACTCACTCTCCACCTCTGACCACTCACTCCCTGCTCTGAGCACTCACTCCCCACTTCTGACCACTCACTCATGACCTCTGACCACTCACTCCTGCCTCTGACTACTCACTCTCCACCTCTGACCACTCACTCTCTGCTCTGACCACTGAACTGCTCATTAACACCACTCCCCCCCGAGTCTCATTCCCATTGCAGTTAAAAGGGATAGGTGTTACGCTATGTTATGGTATTGACTTTAACAAAATGATCCCTGTTTTAGTTTCATTCAAACACCAAGTGTGAGCTCCCGTTGTAATCATGAATAAATAAATTGCTCTATCTACATGGTAAAGGTTTACTAATTCCTATAACTTTACACCTCAGACTCAAAATGCTGGAGCTTTATCAAGTGTCATTCTCACAGCTCTGTATATCTGTTGACTGAAGCAAGCTGTTTGAAGCAAGTGCCTTCATCTGCCACTTGTAAAGCTTCATGTGCTTTGGCAGTACTTACAGCCTGGAATATTGTGAACTGTTCATTCTATTTTTACTTCACAGTGTGTGCAAGGATGAAAAGAGCTGACCGAGCAGCTTCTAAATTGTGTCCCTTTGCATTGACATGAAATATAAGTTACAATTTCTGGCTGAATTTGCAGTGTCTTTAGGAAATTATCAACAGGCTCAGCTAGTTGCTGCCTCAGGCCTTGAAATTTGTCTCACTGATCCAGTGACTTGGTTTTGGCTGGAAATGCATGATGCATTTTTCAAAATGTTTTGTTTGGTTTATGCTCATCGTCTCCTGACGTCTCCTAAAGTCTTTTCTCTTCTGACCCCCAAAAAATGTAGTCACACTTTCCTTTTTGCTTGTTCTTTTTATAAATCTACTGAATACCAGTTCGTACTCTTGTTTCAACTTCTCAAATTCCTTATGCCACCAGCAGACTTCCTTGATTTCCAAAGCATTTGTTGATATGGTCACGATTCCATTTTACATAATTCATTAACCTTTTTTGTCTCTCTGGCATTTATTCTGGTTGATTTTCACTCTATTTCAACATTAATTTCCTTTAATATGTTTGGCCTTTTCCCTTCACAGATGCCCCACTGCCACCATCTTATGTCTCCTGGTTATTTAAGATCAGAGTAGTCAAACTTTGAATGGAGAACATCATTGAGTGTTCATGTCATTCAGCTGTAACGCATGTTTAATTAATATGAATTCGCTATAACGCAATTGTTGAATTGGGGACATAGTTTCTAAAGCAAGAACTTTTAAAGCATGTGTTGGTTATGATGTGGTTCCTGCCCGATTAATTTAAACGGTGCTGCTATTAAGCAATTTTCTCATAACACGGGATTGCATGAGAATGGAACTACTGTGTTACGGCAGAACTGACTGCATTTTATACAGTTTACCATATAGCTGGTAGACTGTTATATTGTTGCTTAGCACTTGTGAGCAGTGCAGCAGTAAAATGTGGCATGTCCAGAGCAATTAGTTCCTATCCTTTACATGATATAATATAACAATAACGTATTTGAAATATTATTTGCATGCTGCTTTGACAAAACTGTGTTACATAAATAATGTTTGACTCCCTGGGACAGCTACAATGCTATGCCCCATCACTCACAAAGCCCACATGGATTTCTTTAATGGTACCAATGAGAACATATTGTGGACCATGCAGATAGCAATCCACGGCCCTGTCTGCCCATTGAGTATAAACCACAGAATCATCGAGTCAAATAGTATGGAAACAGATCCTTCAGTCCAACTAGTCCATGCCAACCATAATCCCAAACTAAACTAGTCCCATCTGTCTGTGCTTGGCCCAAATCTGTCCAAACATTTCTTATTCATGTGCTTTTTCAAATATCTTTTAAGTGTTGTAACTGTCCCCGTAACCACCACTTCCCCCGGAGATTCGTTCCACACACAATCCACTCTCTGTGTGAAAAATTGTTCCCATGTCTTTGTTAAATTTTTGAAACAAAGCTACCAAAACACCTCTATTGACCAATATTTGCAACCATTTCGTAACGTTTACCAATCTTCTCACCAGAAGTTAATAGCTACAGTAGGGAATAGCAGATTTAGGGTTAAAGTATGTCACGTAGGTAATTATATTAAAAACAGGAATCAAAGCAGAATATAAATTCGAACTTTGAAGCTAGAAGGAAGCTTTTTTTAATTTAAGCAGGAAGCTAGACTCCAGCTCCCTAGATTGGAGTCTATTCATTTTCTAGTTTGCATGATTAGCATATCAAGGCAATTATAAGGAATAAAGCAAACAACTCAGAAAGCTTTGAGTCTGTTAAATGATATTGCTGTTAGGTATATTCGATGGAGATAAGTGTAAAGTAATTAATGAGTTGAAGGAATGGTTCTAAAGCATACTGATGAGGAATGTTAGTGGATAAATCCATAAAACCATCAACAAGGTACTTGACTGCTGTTAAATAAAATTTATATTTCAAAGCTCTCATTATTATCAGGAAGATGTGTTGGAACATTTTACTGCCACCTGGATAATTTACTTTTAGAAATCAATGTGGCTAGTCATGCAGTAACTCATGCCTTTGCACAACGCCAAGTTATAGTCGTACAGGTTTATTTGGAAGCACTAACTTTTGGAGTGCTGTTCCTTCATCAGATAGTTGTGGAGTATAAGATTATAAGACACAGAATTTATAGCAAAAGTTTACAGTGTTATGCAACTGAAATTATATATTGAAAAAGACCTGGATTCTGTGTTTTATGATTTAATACTCCACGACCACTTGGTGAAGGAGTAGCGCTCCGAAAGCTAGTCCTTCCAAATAAACTGCTGGACTATAACTTGGTATTGTGTGATTTTTAACTTTGTACACCCCAGTCCAACACCGGCTGCTCCAAATTGTGTCTTTGCAGTTGATGCTTGAGTGAATAAACGTAGGGCTGCCCAACCGAAACAGACCAGGTTCAAGACACATGAAAAGGACAGGTGGAAATTTGTTAAGGGCAGATAAAATAGGAGCAGAATCGAGGGAAGGCAAGCAGATGGTTGAAGAAGGTGGACTTTTTTTGAAAGTGAGAAATAAAGTGAAAAGATGGTAAAGATGGTAAACTCCAGAATGTAGGGTAGGCTAGGCGGGCTGGCTTAAGAAAAATCTGAAATAATGAAACCAGGGAGCCACAAAGTAGAGTCAAATATATGGAGAAAGGTAGCAGCGGATATGTAAATGGACTGCATCAAGATATTGGACGGTACTGGTTAGAGTTTAGAGAGATCAAGCCAGAGCAGTGAGTCATCATGAGAGCAGAAGGAGTGAGAGTGAGAGGGAGCTGTGAAACAGCATGAGACAAGAAGTACAGAGAATAAGCGGGAGCAATGAGACACTGGGGAGAATTAAAACAGTAAGCCTGAAGGGAGTGACGTGACAGTGGGGAGCTAAACTCAAGAAAACTAAAAAAGACACAATGTTAAGCTTATAGACTTTGTGCAATCACTTGGGCTCTCATTCACGCAGGTACAAAAGTTACCATCGTCCCAGAGAACTATAGGCTGTCCTCTCATTAGAGAGGTACAATGGGTGGTGAAGTTAATGTGAGACTCACCACCTTATGTTCTTCTGAAAGTTGTTGGATTCCATCTCAACTACTAATGACAGTCCTGGCTATAATTAATTTGAAGGATATTACTATCATCAGAGATACACAAGCATTTTATTTAAAAAATCATTCATGGAATGTGGGAGTTGCTGGCTGGGTTAGCATTTACTGACCATCTTGAATTGTCCTGGGAATTGGGGTGGTGAGTGGCCCTCTTGAACCTTTGCAAGTTCTGCCACGCGCAATGTTAGGAAGGAGTTCCAGGAGTTTTGTGTAAAAAGAAATTGTGATTTCAGAAGCCTACAATACATAGGAAGGTTTAAATATTAGGCTTCAATGTCTTTGGGAAACCCAAGGCACTGCAGTGATCTAATTGAAGTCTTCAATATTATGAATGTTGCAAAATTGGTTAAGAGAAGTTCTAAACTGTTATGAAATGTTACATACCTTATCAAGTTATGACAACGTGGGAAAGGTAGTTGTAAGTTTTAGTAGCAGGATAGCTGCTGTCATTAGCTAACAGTAAAATTTTAAGTTCTTGAACATAAATACATTGAATCATTTAGGTACAGTGCAAAAGTGGAGAAATGGGTAGAGGCATCATCCATTTGATTTTCTGTCTCTACATTAAAGTGGATGGGATGTTGAGAAGCTCCATTAGGTGTATGCAATAGTTGCTGGCCAATTTTAATCTGCACACTGCATCAAGACAATCTAATACATTAAAAGGCAATAATGAAAAATATGGCTTTATAACGTTTTGTAGAAGATAGTATTGCTTGCAAGAGGTCTTGTATTTATGTTGCACCTTAGTTATGTACCTGAGAGATGGCTTTGAAAACTTTGCACACAAGAAGTTACTTTTAAGTAAGTGGACTGTTATGTCAGTAAACTCCGCTGCTATCTTTTATCACAGCTGTATCTCACAAACAGCAATAAGATGATTGACACAAATTTCACCAGAGCTACTGGAACAGGCAATGCGCCTCCAGTTTAATGACTAGTAGAAGAATAACATCTCTGACAATTCTGCATTCGAATGTCAAACCAGATTATGTGGTCAAGTCCCTCATGTAGGATTGGAATCTAAACTCATTTGACACAGAACAATTCTCATTTGTGCAGTTTAAAGACACTTCCTTGCTAATAAAAGCAGGAAATGCTGAAGAAACTCAGCAGATCTGGCAGCATCTGTGGAGAGAGCAACAGAGTAAACTTTTCGAGTCTGAAATGACTCTTCTTTCAGAGCTAGGTCAGTGCTTCTTGCCCATCCTTAAATGCTTGAGAATGCCGTGATGAGTTATATTCTTGATCCATGTAGTGGAGGTAAATCAGCAGTGATGGTAGAAAGGGAGGATATTCCAGGATTTTGACTTAATGACAGTGAAGGAACAATGATTCAGTTCCAAGTCAGAATGGTCTGTGACGTAGAGGGGAATTTGCAAGGGTTTGCATCCCCAGGTATCTGTGACTCTTGGTCTTCTAGGTGACAGATGTCAGTGTTTGAAAGGTGCTGTCTCGGATGGCTTGGTTATTGTTGCACATCTTGTAATTGGTACACCACTCTGCGTTGGTGGTGAAGGGAATTAATGTTTTAGGTGTTATATGGGGAGCTAATCAAGTGGGTTGCTCTGTCCTGGATGGTGCCAGTATCTTGAGTATTGTTGCATTCATCCAGGCAAATTGAGAGTAAACCACCCATCCTGAATTGTGTCCTAACCTGCAATCTTCTTCCTGACCTCTCCGCCCCCACCCCACTCCGGCCTATCACCCTCACCTTGACCTCCTTCCACCTATCACATCTCCATCGCCCTCACCCCAAGTCCCTCCTCCCTACCTTTTATCTTAGCCTGCTTGGCACACTCTCCTCATTCCTGATGAAGGGCTTGTGCCCGAAACGTCGAATTTCCTATTCCTTGGACGCTGCCTAACCTGCTGTGCTTTAACCAGCAACACATTTTCAACTGTGATCTCCAGCATCTGCAGACCTCATTTTTTACCCGAGGATTTAAGAGTCAGGAGGTGAGTTACCAGCTGGCCGAATTCCTAGGCACTGACTTGCTCTTGTAGGCATTGTAGTTATACGGCTAGTTCAGTTCAGTCTCTGGACAATAAGAATTGGCAGAATGTGTGTGATCTAGTTATGGTAATATTGTCCAGGTCTTATTGCAGTTGATGTGGACTGCTTCAGTATCGGAGGAGTTACAAATGGTGCTGAACATTGTCCAGTCATCAGTTAACGCTCCCACTTTTGACCTGATGATGGAGGGAAAATAATTGACGAAGCAGCTGTAGATGGTTGGACCAAGGTTACATTCCTGAGGAACTCTTGTAGAGATGTCCTGGAGCTGAGATGATTAACCTTCAACAATCACAGCCATATTTCTTTGGGATAGGTGTGACCCCAATGACTTCCTACTGATTGTTTTATTCTAGGGCTCCTTGATGCCATACTCAGTTAAACGCTGTCATGATGTTATGGATGTGTCACTGTCACTTCCCCTCTTGGGTTCAGCTCTTTTGTTGATGTTTGGATCAAGGCTATAATGAGGTTAAGAGTTGATTGTGCCTGGTAGAACTTAAACTGAGCATCAGTGAGCAGGTTATTGTTGAGTATGTGCAAATTTTTCCTGCTTTTTTGGAGAGGCCATACCAGGGCAATTTTCTACATTGTTGGGTAGATGCCAGTATTGTAACTGTACTGGGCAGCTTGCTTAGCAGTGTGGCAAGTCCTGGAGCTCAAATCTTCAGAACAATTCTCAGAATCTTTTCAGACTCCATAACCTTTGCATTATGCAGTGCTGTCAGCCATTTCTTGATTGGTTGAAGATTGGTAACTGAACTGCTTGGCACTGCCAGAGGATGCCAGGATGGAGTACCCAGCTGGCACTTCTGATTGGAACAAATGTAAATACTTCAGCCTTGACTTTTGCACTGATGTTCTGGGCTGACCCTTTATAGAGGATGAGGATATGTGTGGAGTCTCCAGAAAATTGGTTGATTGTCCATCCCCATATACAACTAGATGTATTTTATTCACTATTGTGATAAATGTGCACTCTGATCATCAGCTCCGGATTTTTAACATCATTTTGACAGAGACCAGTTTGACTGGCTTGCTTACACATCTGGTTTCACATTTCTGCCGGGTGTACAGTGAAAGAAGTGGCTGCATGTTATGGCCCAGAAAAAAGGTTGCTTTTGTTACTCTTGGCTTGTCTATTATTAATACTCGTGTACTAGATAAGGCAGCTTTTCAATATTTTATTTCTATTCCACACCCTTATTAATTTTGTATTCAGCAATATCACATAATTCCTGATGCCCGCTATTGCTTTGTACAACTATGATGATAAATTATTTTGTAGGTACTTTCCACCATGTGTAGCGCACTACATTATTCACTACGCACATTTGAGCTAACATACTGTATGCCTAATGACATTTCTGAATGAAAATGCCTTTTTGACATGCAGACAGAAAGTAGATGTGTGGACCAGCTCCCACTGTTTGTATGACTCAAACTGGCTCTGTTATTCCAGTGATAATTGTCAGTATAAGTGCTTACATTTTTGGATGACTCTTACATTGGCAATTGGTTGTACTCATAATGGTAAAAATTATCCTTCTCAGTTAAAATGCCTCATCAGTCAGGGACCCAAAAAATGGAGTAGAACCAACTTTAATCTATGGAATATAAGTGAGCCTATAAATGTGTGATAGCGATGGAAGCCTTCTGAAGTTTAACTCTGGTAATTACATCTCAAAATTAAATGCAGTGCCTTTGAAAATTTATTTTTGTTTCATAAACATAAGATGTGATGGATGAAACTGTACTTTTATTAATAAATTTCATAGGAGAAACAGATTAAATTTCAATAAAGTTTTCAGACCAAGGTAAATTTCCACATATTAGCTATAATATCACTGGATTAGTGACAAAGCCATGAAACTATCATCAACTGTTGTAAAACTCACCTGGTTCAGTATTAGTATTAGTACTCACCTTAGTATTCTTCAGGGAAGAAATATTCTGTCCTCATCTATTCTTATTGCATGTGACTTCAGATGCACAGTAATGATTCTTAACTGCTGAGCAAACCAGTCAAGTTAAGGGCAAATTGGAATGGGCAACAAAAGTTGGCCTTGCCCTCAACTTCCACATCCCATGAAAGAATAAAGAATCCGAGATGATCCTGAAGTTTAAGAGTGCAATTGTAAGAATAAAAATAAAGGAAGGTAGTTTTTTTTCTCTATAATGTAACATTTGCATTCTTGTGCAACCCTGCCATATAGAAAAATCGCATTTTAGCAGAAGCGCTTAAAGTGTTGGTGATGTAACTGCATTACAGCCAACACACATTTTAAAAGTTTGTGCTTTAGACACAGTGTCCTTAATTTGTCAATTGCATTACAGCGAATTTGTACTGGATTGAAAATTCAGGGCACAAGGTATTTTCGAGGAATCAAAGGAGTTGGTGAGAAGGTGGTGTTTTGATCAAAACGTTGCAAGCTTGTCGTGATTAAAATACTTGCTTGGGTTTGAAGGTTATTAGGTATGAACCTCAAATAAACTTTATTAGAGTGGTGTTACCAAATGATACATAGTGCTTTCTTCCACAAACCTGCAACAGCTTTGGTTAAAGTGCAGAAGCATGTAAAATCAAATACTACAGTAATAGATTCACTCATTAGTTGCTGGAGCCATTTCTCACATTTGTGTTGAATGCTGTCACTATGTGTTAGTCATGGTACTGACCCAGTTTTGTTGCTGTGTTTTCTACTGTTTGAAGTCAGACTGTCCCAGGAGATTTATGAATACAGGAACGAAATGTCAGGGAATAAATTTCCCATCCATCATTGGAAGCCTGACACACATGATGGAATGATGTGTCAGCAACAGTGTAGAAGGCCTTCATAACATATCAATGAGAATCCTGATTCTTCAAGATCCATAGTATAAGCATTAAGCCATGAATCACTGTCATTTCACAGTATTACTACTGTCAAAAGTTAATATGATTATTTTGAATTTGTCACCGTAAGACTTGATTACGAGAAGGAAATAACCTTCTTGCGACACTACAATACTTCAAAATGGGTTTCTCTGAACCAAAGAAATAAGGGTGCATTTATTCAGACCAAAAATTGGCCATTCATCCCATTGAGCCTATTCTGTCATTCATTTAGTTTATGGCTGCTTTGCACATCAACTTGCCTTTGTTTCAATTCCCTGATACCTTTAGATAAGCTGAGTTAGAAATATTTGTTAATGTTAATTTGTTAATAGCAATTTGGAGGAATTTCATATTCCTTCTAGTCTTGGGTGAAAAAGTGACTACTCTTAAAAGAACAAGTTCTAATTTTAATATTTACCCACTTGTTCTGATTTCTTCCACCTTTAACACAGTTTCACTCAATTTATATTTTCAGATCCTTCACAATTTTAAAGGTTTCAATGAGATTACCCAATAGTGTGCTAAATATAAGAGAACACATAACAAATTTGTGCTATCAGCTAAGGAATTAAACCAGAACTGTGGATGCTGAAGATCTAAAACAAAAAAAACAGAATCTGTTCTGAAGAAGGGTCACTGAACTTGGAACATTAATTCTGCTTTCTCTGCACAGATGCTGCCAGACCTGCTGAGTTTCTGATTTTGTTTCTGTTCACCTCCAGTATCATTCTGGTGAGTTTGTGGTGTAGCCCTTCCAAGGTTGACACGTTTTTTCTGAGGTTGGGAGCTCAGAAGAGAAAGTAGTGCTCCAGATAGAATCTGATCAAGAAAACATAATTTCATCACCTGTAAATTCCAATCCCCTTGATCAATGCTTTTTGAAGTTTTCTTTTACATTCAATTGACATTTGCTTTTGCATTTTTAAAAATTGCTTCTCTTAAGTATTTTCTTTCCCGCCCTCCCCTCTCAGGAGCAGCTGTTGTATTTCCTAATCCTCAATGACATTATTACAGATGGGGCAAAAGAGAATGGGAAAACATCTACAGTAGAAGGCAATCCAACACATTTTATTATTGCTGTATTCTCTTCTTTAGATCAAAGTTTACCTTTGACAATAGAGTCTGATCTGCTTCCAAGTCCATCAACAAGTTCCCTCTAACTTCTGCACATTCCACAACACATTAAAGTAGCTGCCCTTTTATAAATGGTCAAGTCACATATAAAGTACCTCCTTCCTGTGTGATTGTAAACTTCATCAGTGTCAACAGACCAAGTTAGTGCCCATTCTGTATCATTGAACAGAGTTCAAAGTACGGATAACCAGCACTGGAATTAGCCAATCCTTTGGAAAGTGGAAATCTTGTAAAATGGAAAGTGAATAGAGGGGATGGAGTGCTCATTGTTCTGCTGCCATTTTGCCAGAAGCAGGAATGATAGATAATGGCCAATTGAGCTATTTAAGTGGCCAGTTAACGGTTCCCACTGTTCCTAATAAAGGGGTTAAGTCCAAAACTTCAACTCTCCTGCTCCTCGGATGCTACCTGACTTGTTGTGCTTTTCCAAGGCCACTCTTTTCAACTCTGACATTTTAATAGTGGTAAGTGGGTCTTGCATGGGAAGATCCCAAGATCAACAAAAATTTTGCTTCATTCTTTACAGAAGAAGATACTTCAAACATCCCATTAATACTGAAGAACAAGGGGAAGGAATTAAATACCATCGCCATCACTAGGGTATTAGAAACATTAATGGGGCTATACACAAGTAAATCCTTGCTCTGACGGCTTGCATCTGAGGATCCTAAAAGAGATAGCTGCAGAGATAGTAGTTGCATTGATTATAATCTTCCAAAAATCCACAGATTCTGGAGAAGGAGGATTGAAAAACTGCTAATGTGGTACCCCTATTCAAAAAGGGAGGGATGCAAAAAGCAACTAAGAAGAGGGCAATTAGCTTGACATCTACTGTTGGAAAAATCCTGCAATCAATTATTAAGAAAGTAGTAATAGCATTTTTGGAAAATCAGTCTAATTGAATTGAGTCAGCATGCCTTCATGAACAAGGAGTGGTATTTGACTAATTTATTAGAGTTTTTTGAAAGAGTCTCAACCAGAGTGAATAGAGGAGAATCAGTAGATGTGTTGTATTTGGACATCCAGGAGGTGTCTGACAAGATATCTCATAAAAGATTGAGTCATAAGAGAAGAGCCCACTGTCCTGGAGATAATATGTTGGCATGGTTAGAGGATTGGTTAATTGGCAGAAAACAGCAATTGGTAGTAAGGGTTCTTTGTCAGATTGACAACCTGTGACCAGTGGAGTTGCACAGAGATCAGTGCTGGGTCTGCAACTGTTTACAATATATATTCATAACTTCAAGGGAAGAAACAAATTACTGAAGCCAGGTTTGCTGACGGCCCAAAAACGGGTGGAAAGGCAGGTTGTGAGAAGGATACAAACAGTTTACACAGAGATATTGATAGGTTAAGTAAGTAAGCAAAAAGTTGGCAAATGGAGTATAATGTGGGAAAATGTAAAACTGTTCATTTTGGAAGGGAGAATGTAAGAGCAGAATATAATTTAAATTGACCAAACTGCACAAAGCTTTGGGAACACTTGTCATGAAAACACAAAAAGTTAGCACACAGGTGCAGCAGGAAATCAGGAAAACAAATGGAATATTGGCCCTTATTTCAAGGCCACATCTGGAGTCCTGTGAGCAGTTTTGACTCCCTTATTTAAGGAAAGTTAGCATTTCATTGGAGGCACTTCAGAGAAGGTTCACCAGGATGATGCCAGCTATGGAGGGATTGTCTTAGGAGCAAAGGTTGAACAGATTGGGATTCTAGTCATTGGAATTTAGAAGAATGAGAGATGTTCTCGTTGAAACATGTAGGATTCTTAAGGGGCTTGATGTGGTAAATGTTGAGAGGATGTTTCCCCTCTGGTCTAGGGCCAGATAGCACGGTCTCAGAATAAAAGGGTACCAGTTTAAGACTGGGATGAGGAGAAATTTCGTCCCTCAAAGGATTGAGAATCTTTGGAACTCCTTGCTACAGAGAGTTGTGGGGGTGGGATCCTTGTGTACATTTGTGCTGAGATGGATTCTTGATCAATAGGAGAAGCAAGGGTTATATGGAAAATGCAGAAAAGTGGATGTGAGGAATGTCGGATCAGTCATGATCCTATTGAATGGCAGAAAAGACTCGAGGGGCTGAATGGTCTATTCCTGTTCCATTTCTTATGATCTTATGGTAGCCTCTGGTGTATTGGACACAGTTTGGCCTATCCATTCCTCCCATAAACACTTCCCCAATCATTGGGCCTTGCTAGGAGCCCTGGCAACATCCATGCTGGCTGGACGTCACACACTTGGTTGGGAGAACAGAATTCTTCCTCAACACATGCTTCTTTGAGGTACAATCCCAATATAGGCACCATTTCCAACTACACAACTCTGAACCACAGCCTTCCAATTGCTTGTGTGGGATTGAGGGCACTGCAGGCATAACCATCCTAATTCCAAGCAATTTATTGTCTCATCTGCAGGTAATTGAGGCAGTGCTCCGACAAATGAATACAGGCCTAACCTACACAACCTCTCCTTATAAGACAGTCCATCCAAACCTGGAATCAGCCCAGTGAACCTTCTCTGGATTGCTTCCATTGTCTATATATCTTTCCTTAGATCAGGGACCCAAAATTGTTCATGGTATTCCAGCTGTAGTCTGACTTGTACAGTTTTGGTAAAAGACTCACTACTTTTCCTTCATTCCCTTTGAAATAAAGGCCAACATGCCACTTTCCTTCCTAATTATCCTCTGATACTAGCTTTTTTGTGATTTGTGGATAAGGACTTCCAAATCCCTCTGTCCTGTAGCTGAGCGCGGTCTTTCACTATTTAAATAATATTTGGTCTGTTCTATTCTTCCTACCATATTTTTCCACATTATACTCCATCTGCCAACTCACTCACCCAACCTGTCCTAATTAATTGTGTCATCCTCATCACTTGTCTTTCTACCTAATTTTGTGTCATCTGCAAATTTGGTAATGAGACATTTACTTTTCTCATTCTTATCATTAAGATATATTGTGCATGATTATGGTCCCATCACTGGTCCATGTGCCACACTGATAGTTATAGATTGCAAGCCTGAAAATACTCCTTTACTCCAGCTCTCTGTCTTCTATTAGTTAGCAAATCCTCTATCCATGCTAGTGTACCATCTTCAGCATTATGGGTTCCCAGCTTATTAAGTAACCCAATGTGTGGTACCTCATTAAATGCCTTCTGAAAACGCAACTATTACACACCGACTGCTTTCCCTTTATCTATCCTGCTTGCTACGTCTTCAAAGAATTCTAGTAACTTTGTCAGGTGTGATGTCACCTTTGTGAAGCCATGCTGCCTCTGTTTGATCATGTGATGCATTTCTAAACACTTTGCTAGTACAGCCTTTTCAATAGACTTTAACATTTTTCAGAAAACAGAGATTAAACTAACACCATTCGGACTTTGACACAGCAATCAAATGTCAGTCTCAATGCATTCACACTTGACACCATACTTCCCCTGGTGCCTACATGTGCCTTGCATTGTCTGTTGGAACAGATAAGCAGTACAGTCAATTCTTCTACAATGTCAAAAAGTGTGGTGCTAGAAAAACACAGCAAGTCAAGCAGCATCCGAAAAGCAGAAGAGTTCACATTTCGGGCATAAGCCCTTCTTCAGGAATGTGGGGAGTGTGAGAGATAAATGGGAGGGATTGTGGCTGGGGGGATGGTCTTCTACAATGTGAGGGTTGTGTTCTTGTGCAATTCCATGTTATAGAAAAATCACATGTTAGAAACAGCACTTAAAGTGTTGGTGATGTAATTGTGTTACAGCCAAGATACCTTTTAAAAGTTCACACTTTAGAAACAGCGTCCCCAATTCGTCAAGTGCATTAGAGCGAATTCACGTTAATGAAACATGTGTTATAGCAGAATGACCTGTAGCCGGCTTTTAAACCTTTTTAACTTGTCCCACTGATCAATGAGATTATAGGTAATCTGTGACCTGTCTCCACATTGCATTTTCCTCAGATGGCTTAATATATTTGGAAAAACAAATCTCTCACTGTTTGAAAATTAACAATTGATCTAAAATCAATTGCCATTTGCAAAAGAGAGTACACTTTGCATCAAGTCATCTTTCGTAATTCCATCCCTGAAATATCTGGCTCTTTAGATAATACTCTCTCATCCTACTTTTGCCAACCAGAGAAGGTTTTTCCTAATCCACCCCCGTTTCCCTTAATATTGTGAAAACTTTAATCAACTCTCACCCTACCTTCTGAATTCAAGTGATAAAAGTCTAATTTGCTTAATTCTTGAATCTCACCTATCATTCTGGACAGACTATTTTGCATCTCCTCCATGGTCTTCCTAATGCCTCCAGTGCTTTATGCAGGGTCCATCCAGAGTGCTACATAGCTGAAGTCTATCCTCTTGCATTCTATTCCTCTAGGTATAAAGTGAACATTCCACTATTATTTTTTAAAAAATTATAAGTTGTTCCCATTCATGACATTTTAATGAAATGTGTATTTGGGCCCTCAGGTTTCTTCGAACTTCCGTTGTCTTTGACACCTCATCATTTAGAAAGCATTCAATTCTATTCTTTTCAGATTTAAAGTGAATTATTGCAGATTGTCTACACTGAAATATTTTTGTCGCAATATTGCCCATTCATTTTATCTATCAATATCACTTTAGAATTTTATCCTTCTTCTATACTACATACAGTATCTCCAATTCATGAACCCATTCATGAACACAAATCCTTGGGAAACAATTCTAGCCTCACCATTCTACTCAGGATCTTCTTTTGTTATTCACCTATGGGATATGGATTGGACAGCATTTATGGCCCATCTCTAGTTGCCCTTGAGAAAATGTTGGTGAACTGCCTTCTTGAATTTTCACAGTCTATCTGCTGTAGATATACTCTCAATACTGTTAAGGAGGGAGTTCGAGACTTTTGACCGGGCAATATTAAAGAAAGGGTGATATGCTTCCAAATCAGGATGATTGACGGTTTGGAGGGTAACTTGCAGGTCAAGGTGTTCCCATGTATCTATTGCCCTTGTCGTGCTCAATGGAAGTGGTCATGGCTTTGGAAGTTCTGTCTGAAAAGCCTTGATGTATTTCTGCAGTGCATCTTGTAGATAACACACATTGCTGCCATTGAGTGTTGGTGGTGGAAGGAGTGAATGTTTGTAGGTGTATCAACCAAATGGGCTGCTTTGTCCTAGATGGTATAAGCATAGATGAAGAATCATCTAGACTTGAAATGTTAGCTTTCTCTCTCTCCATGGATGCTGTCTGACCCACTGTGACCTGCGGCCTTTTTTGATTTCTGTCAAGCTTTTTGAGTGTTGCTACACTCATCCAGACAAATGGACGTATTTCTTTATCGTCCTGAGTTGTGCCTTGTAGAATGTGGGCAGGCTTTGGGGAGATGGGAGATGAGTTACTCACTGGAAAATTCCTAGCCTCTCAACTGTTCTGATAGCCATTGTCTTTATATGGCTAGTCCAGTTTAATTTCTAATCAATGGCAACCCACAGGATGTTGATAGCAAAGGAATTCAGTGATGGTAATAGATTGAATGTCAAGGACGAATGGTTAGATTTTCTTTTGTTGGAGATGGTCATTACTCATCACTTGTGTAGTATGAATATCACTTGCCACTTGTCATCCCAAGCCCAGAAATTCCCCACGTCTTGCTGTTTTACATCTGTCCATCAGCTGATCTTCCTCCCTCCAGTCAGGATATATTTCTCAGGGCAATGCCTTTGCCAATTTTCTACTCTGTAGTTAGTTTTTAATTGCATAAGCTTCAACTTTGGCTCATGGTCTTTTCTGACGGACTTTATCAGATAACTTTCAAAGGTTTCTGTATATAAAATCCTTAGATATTCACTTATCCAGCACTTCAGTCACCACCTTAAAAAATCAATTAGATTGGTCTGGGGTGATCCATTATATCCACTCTTTCTGACTAGCTGAAAATGTTCGAAGTATTCAGTCAATCTATCCTTAATTATAGACTCCAATAATTTCCTGACGACAGATGTTACTCTAATTAGTTCCTAAATCCCTGGCTTCCCTCTGCCACCTTTTTTACCTTGTTTAATTACCTTTTGCTGTGTTTCTTCTGTTTGATTCTGGGAGGTGGCTGACTCATCAGGCTTTCCATGAATCTCATCAGACTGAGGCAATTCTGATCTCGGAGCACTTTATTTCTCAGTAGTCTGCTTTTGGCTCCACTTCTGCTTGAGATCCCAATCCTTCCTCACCATCTTTATGTGTTATGTTTGTTCATTCATTTCTTTAACAGTATTGAAACAGAATTAAATGTAAGTTATAAGAGCGGGGAATTCTGGTACTGTACTGTATAACCAGTGGCAATTGTTGTAAAACTCCTCTGGCTCATTAATACCTGTAAGAGAAGAAAATCTGCTATCCTTACCTAGTCTGGTCTTTGTGTGATTCCAGACACAGCAACGGGTTTGACTCTTAACTGGTCTCTGAAATTGTTTAGAGAACTAATCAGTTCAAGTACAACTAGGGATGGCAAGTTGTGAGAAGATTTGTAGCTCAGGTTGAGGTTCTAGATTTAGGTTTGCTCTCTGAGCTGGAAGGTTCATTTTCAGATGTTTTGTCACCATACTAGGTAACATCATCCAGAGGCTCACTGATGATGTTACCTAGTGTGGTAACAAAGCGTCTGAGAATGAACCTTCCAGCTCAACAAGCAAACCTACATCTTGGGGCGGCAACTAAACCAGCAGCATTCACATCGCATGCAAAAAAAGAAATTAAATAAACATACTGCTTTTTCTATTGCTCCCAGATTAAATGATTAATCAGCCCCATCCCTGACTGACAATCCTAAATTGGTTGTAACCAAACTCAGCATTGTTTCACGAATGTGGAATCACATCTAATGTTCAACATTGTTTTCAGTTTTGTAAGTATGAGCTAGCTGGGGACAAGTCAGTACCTAGTTTTTTGTTTGTAGGATTGTCAGTTGAGCTTACAGTATTGCACACTTGCTTGTACTGGAATTACAGATAGTAATACACACTCCTGTGTATTTGCTGACAGAAAGAACATGCACAACTCACTGCACCTAAATCTACTCAGCAAAATAGGTGACAGTCATTTTCTGGTTCTCTTCTCAGGGCAATGTATTGACCAATCAAATCAACCTACCTACTTTAAATTTTAGCAACTTTTGACAGTTAACTAGCAGGGTGACCTTGTAAATGTTTACAAAATTATGAGGGGCATGGATAGGATGAATAGACAAAGCCTTTTCCCTCTGGTCGGGGAGTCCAGAACTAGAGGGCATAGGTTTAGAGTGAGAGGGGAAACTTCTTCATGCAGAGGGTGGAACGTGTATGGAATGAGCTGCCAGAGAATGTGGTGGAGGCTGGTACAATTGCAACATTTAAAAGGCATTTGGATGGGAATATGAATAGGAAGGGTTTGGAGGGATATGGGCCGGGTGTTGGCAGGTGGGACTAGATTTGGTTGGGATATCTGGTTGGCATGGACAGGTTGGACCGAAGGGTCTGTTTCCATGCTGTACATCTCTGTGACTCTATGACTCTATGGTGTATTATCATTGACAATGTATCTACCATTATGAGTCCATCTGATACCTCATTACACTTTCCTCTCACAAAATATCAATAAACGTTATGGAGGTGAGGGTCAGAAGAAAACATACTCAGAGACCACTGGGTACATTTAAAAGGAAAACAGCAGAAGAAATACAGTGGGTAAAGAGGAAGATAGTGGGTGGAATCTTATACATGAGAACAATGGAGTGAAACATGGCAGGATCATGTAAAATATCTAGCAATGACACTATCAATAGAGGGAGAAAATAGCGGCATCTTTTTTTAACTTCTGGGCATCAAGATGAGATTCTCCACTAGCTTGCAGCAAGTTGCCTGTTAAGAGATATTATTGCTTGTTAATGACCTAACAACTATATCATTATTAAACAGCTTTCTGTTGTACCATCTGCCACACACTATCACTGGCCATTCTTGACATGGAAGTCAGAGCAGGCCACTGGTGACTTCAGCTTGCTGCCAGGTGTGAGGAGTCACCATGTTATTTACCATGCAACAGTACCTCAAGGCATAGCCCATGGGCAGAAATCACCTGCACCCTTTATTCATGGACCTTGGCAACTGAACTAACTCGTCAGGATCCTCATGGCACCTCTCGGATACATTTGCAAGATGCTTAGGACATACAAACCTGCAATTCAGAGTGAACCAGCAACAAGCATTTAAAAGCTGCAGCTGGAATACTTTGTGCAGAGGGACAGGCGCCAGGGTCATGGATTAGAGCAGGCTGCCTTTCAGGACCTCTCACTTGCTTTCGTAGTGCACACTCACTTAGCATACCTGTACATCCATTGCATCCATACCTTGGCTTGCCTGTTAATACCTTGGTGCTTCTGTGAGAGTCAAAGGCTGCAGTCACAAAGACCGGCTGCTTGTCAGTAATGATCTCTGCAGGATATGGGAGGAATTGACATACTGCTGTCTAGCACACTGTGATATCAATCCAACACTTACAACAGATGCCAGCTTTCTGAGCAACATTGCATGTGTATTCAAAATGGTCGCATCAGAAAGGGTGTTGGAGGTTAGTCCTCAGTCCAGTCAGGGGAGGTGGTCGGGGGTTCCCAATACTATCAATCATGGGAAAGATTTGCACAGAATTCTGGGATTTGGCCATGGTTGGTCATCCACTTGAAGCACTCACAGTAAGGAGGTGTATCTGACAATTCTGTGGGGAGTGAGCTATGGTCAGTGATATAAGGCCATCACAAGCAGGCAGTGAAATTGTGTACCATCAGCCAGACAAGTGCAAATGCAGCGGACAGGGGTCTGATCAGTCATCTCCAGGAGCTGGCTGTATTTAAGAGCATGGTTAGAGAATTATTTGATGTTCTGAAATAGAAATAAATTAAAAACTAAGAATGTACAGGAAAAGATATGGAGAAGTGTCTCAGCAGATCATGAAGGTGAAAGGGCACATCAGCAAAATGTGTAACCTGATCCTTCTTACAACTCACTGAGATAAAACTAATGTATCTCCAGGAATGGCTTTTCCATCTGTCTGAAATCCTAAAGAAAATCTCTCCGAGACCGCTTCCACTTCCTCAACAACATGCTGTGCCTTAGAGTCATCAGTTCCTGACCAGTTTATAACTATTTTCCCATGCTGCTGTCAAACCTAGAATTGGTCTGTGCCATCAGACCTTCCGAGGTACTATCCTTTATCAATCGCTCAGGCTGGACAAGACAATACCTTATGACATGATCAACTTTGAGCTGAACCTCCTATTGTCCGCTGTCACCATGTCACTTAACTCTAAGTCCAGCAACATTGCTTCAACCCTATCTGTATTTTTGATTTATCCGGGACTGAATCCTTTGCCATTCAGTGCAACTGATTTCTCACGGCTCTGTAGTCAGGAAACAAAGTGCAGGAGAAAGCTGCAACCTGTGATGCCAGATGTTTATCTACACTGCATTATCCTGGGAATACTGAAATTTCCTTGCAACAGATGTATGCATTCGTTCATGAAGAAAGGATTATAATATGCAGGAGTCCAACATTCTGATCAAAACGCTGGTGGATTAGGTGCATTGAAAGGATATGTACTGATCAAGATTCTAACATTTGCAACATTTTACTTTCTTGGTTATAAATGTTCACCGATCCATATGACTTCCTGTAGGGTTATGTGTTTCCCTGATCGTGGTCATGAAAATAGTTTTATAACAGCTACTGGTAAAATACCACGGTGAATTATGAGAGAATATTGTATTCACCAAGATATCAAAAACCATTTCATAAAATGGGTATTCATTTATTCATGCTGAGGCAATAATCGCTGGCAATAACTAATAATGGCAGTAATCCTTCTATTGTCATGGGCACGGCAGAGCTCTGAACTGCCCACAAACAATGGGGTTTTCCTCCCACGACTGGCCTGAAGAACATTCAAATAGATGCTGGATTGCAGTTTTGTGACACACAAGATTAGCCAGAGAATTTGAAACCCAGCAAATGTAGGACATCACTGTATAAGAAGTTGGGAGATCATTTGTTTCCTGCTTTCAAATACAGCACATGAGGGTGAAAGCTGCAGTACAATACTGTGAACATTGGGAAGATGCAGCAGTCACGAAGGAATTTACACCTGCTGCAAAAAGGATAATTTGTAGCAGTCACTGTGTTGACCCTGTTGAGTGTTGTTAATAAAGACAAAGGCCTGGGTATCCTGAGGAGGGACAATCACAGCTTGATTGCCAATCCGCTCATACTTGCTCATATTACTGAGCTCGAGACAAGAATTCCAATTCCAAGCTGCTTCAAAAATACAGAATAATCCAAGATCAGCGCATAACACTTACTGCAGGATAGTCAATCCCCGTACTGCAGGATAGTCAATGCCCATACTGCAGGATAGTCAATGCCCATACTGCAGGATAGTCACTCCCTGTACTGCAGGATAGTCACTCCCTGTACTGCAGGATAGTCACTCCCTGTACGGCAGGATAGTCAATGCCCGTACTGCAGGATAGTCAATGCCCATACTGCAGGATAGTCACTCCCTGTACTGCAGGATAGTCACTCCCTGTACTGCAGGATAGTCACTCCCTGTACGGCAGGATAGTCAATGCCCGTACTGCAGGATAGTCAATGCCCATACTGCAGGATAGTCACTCCCTGTACTGCACGATAGTCAATGCCCGTACTGCAGGATAGTCAATGCCCATACTGCAGGATAGTCAATGCCCATACTGCAGGACAGTCACTCCCTGTACTGCAGGATAGTCAATCCCCGTACTGCCGGATAGTCAATGCCCATACTGCAGGATAGTCACTCCCTGTACTGCAGGATAGTCAATGCCCGTACTGCAGGATAGTCATTGCCCATACTGCAGGATGGACAAAGCCAGTACTCCAGGATAGTCAAACCCAATACTGCAGGATAGTGAATGCCCGTACTGTAGGATAGGCAAAACCAGTACTACAAGATAGTCAATCCCCATACTGCAGGATAGTCAATCCCTGAACTGCAGGATAGTCAGTCCCTGTACTGCAGGATAATCAATCCCCATACTGCAGGATAGTCAATCCGTGTACTGCAGGATAGTCAATCCCTGAACTGCAGGATAGTCAGTCCCTGTACTGCAGGATCGTCAGTCCCTGTACTGCAGGATAGTCAATCCCTGTACTGCAGGATAGTCAGTCCGTGTACTGTAGGATACTCAATCCCCATACTGCAGGTTAGTCAATCCAAGTACTGCAGGATAGTCAATCCCTAAACTGCAGGATACTCAATCCCCATACTGCAGGATAGTCAATCCCTAAACTGTAGGATAGTCAATCCCCATACTGCAGTATAGTCAATCCCTGTACTGCAGGATAGTCAATCCCTGACTGCAGAATAATCAATCCATGTACTGCAGAATAGTCAATCCCCGTACTGCAGGATAGTCAATTCCTGTACTGCAGGATAGTCAATCCCTGTACTACAGGATAATCAATCCCCTTACTGCAGGATACTCAATTCCTGTACTGCAGGATAGCCAAATGCCATACTGCTGGATAGTCAATCCCTGAAGTGAAGGATAGTCACTATCCATACTGCAGGATAGTCAATCTCTGTACTGCAGGAGAGTCAATCCCCGTACAGCAGGATAGTCAATCCCCGTACTGCAGGATAGTCAGTCACTATACTGCAGGATAGTCCATCCCTGTACTGCAGGATCGTCAGTCCGTGTACTGCAGGATCGTCAATCCCCGTACTGCAGGATAGTCAATTCCTGTACTGTGGGATAGTCAATTCCTGTACTGCAGGATAGCCGATCCCTGTACTGCAGGAGAGTCAATCCCTCGGATGCAGGATATTCAATCCCTATACTGCAGGATAGTCTATCCCTATACTGCAGGATCGTCAGTCCCAATATTGCAGGATAGTCAATACATGTACTGCAGAACAGTCAACCCCTGTTCTGCAGGATAGTCATTCCCTGTACTGCAGGATACTCCATCCCCATACTGCAGGATATTCAATCCCTCTAATGCAGGATAGCCAATCCGTGTATTGCAGGATAGCCAATCCCTGTACTGCAGGACAGTCATTTCCTGTACTACAGGATAGTCATTTCCTGTACTACAGGATAGACAATCTTTGTACTACAGGATGGACAATCTCTGTACTGCAGGATAGACAATCACTGTACTGCAGGATAGTCAATCCTTGTACTGCAGGATAGTCAGTCCCTGTGCTGCAGGATAGTCAATCACTGTACAGCAGGATAGTAAATCCCTGTACGACAGGAGAGTCAATTCCCATACTGCAGGATAGTAAATTCCTGTACTGCAGGATAGTCAATCTTTGTACTGCAGAATACTCAATCCCTGTACTGCAGAATACTCAATCCCTGTACTGCAGTATAGTCAATTCCTGTACTACAGGATAGTCAATCCCTGTACTGCAGGATACTCAATCCCTGTACTGCAGGATAGTCAGTCCCTGTACTGCAGAATACTCAATCCCTGTACTGCAGGATAGTAAATCCCTGTACTGCAGGATAGTCAGTCCCTGTACTGCAGGATAGTCAGTCCCTGTACTGCAGAATAATCAATCCCCATACTGCAGGATAGTCAATGCCCGTACTGCAGGATAGTCACTCCGTGTACTACAGGATAGTCAATCCCTGTACTGCAGGATAGTCAATCCCTCTAATGCAGAATACTCAATCCCCGTACTGCAGGATAGTCAATCCCTGTACTGCAGGATAGTCAAGCCTCGTACTGTGGGATAGTCAGTCACTGTACTGCAGAATAATCAATCCCCATACTGCAGGATAGTCAATGCCCGTACTGCAGAATACTCAATCCCTGTACTGCAGAATAGTCAATCCTCGTACTGTGGGATAGACAGTCACTGTACTGCAGGATAGTCAATCACTAGACAGCAGATAGTAAATCCCTGTACTGCAGGATAGTCAGTCCCTGTACTGCAGGATAATCAATCCCCATACTGCAGGATAGTCAATCCGTGTACTGCAGGATAGTCAATCCCTGAACTGCAGGATAGTCAGTCCCTGTACTGCAGGATAGTCAATTCCTGTTCTGCAGGATAGTCAATCCCTGTACTGCAGGATAGTCAGTCCGTGTACTGCAGGATACTCAATCCCCATACTGCAGGTTAGTCAATCCAAGTACTGCAGGATAGTCAATCCCTAAACTGCAGGATACTCAATCCCCATACTGCAGGATAGACAATCCCTGACTCCAGAATAGTCAATCCATGTACTGCAGGATCGTCAGTCCCTGTACTGCAGGATACTCAATCCCCGTACTGCAGGATAGTCAATTCCTGTACTGCAGGATAGTCAATCCCTGTTCTGCAGGATAATCAGTCTGTGTGCTGTAGAATACTCATTCTCCATACTGCAGGTTAGTCAATCCACATACTGCAGGATAGTCAATCCCTGAACTGCAAGATGTCAGTCCCCGTACTGCAGGATAGTCAGTCCCCGTACTACAGGATAATTAATCCCCTTACTGCAGGATACTTAATTCCTGTACTGCAGGATAGCCAAAGGCCGTACTGCAGGATAGTCTATCTCTGTACTGCATGATAGTCAATCCCCGTACTGCAGGATAGTCAGTCCCTGTACTGCAGGATAGTCAGTCCCTGTACTTCATGTTAGTCAATCCCTGTAATACAGGATAGTCAGTCCCCTTACTGCAGAATAGTCAGTGCCGGCACTGCAGGATCATCGATCCCTGTACTGCAGGATAGCCAAATGCCATACTGCAGGATAGTCAATCCCTGAAGTGAAGGATAGTCATTATCCATACTGCAGGATAATGAATTTCTGTACTGCAGGAGAGTCAATCCCTCGGATGCAGGATAGTCAATCCCTGTACTGCAGGATAGTCTATCCCTATACTGCAGGATCGTCAGTCCCAATACTGCAGGATAGTCAATACATGTACTGCAGAACAGTCAACCCCTGTTCTGCAGGATAGTCATTCCCTGTACTGCAGGATACTCCATCCCCATACTGCAGGATATTCAATCCCTCTAATGCAGGATAGCCAATTCGTGTATTGCAGGATAGCCAATCCCTGTACTGCAGGACAGTCATTTCCTGTACTACAGGATAGTCATTTCCAGTACTACAGGATAGACAATCTCTGTACTACAGATGGACAATCACTGTACTGCAGGATAGTCAATCCTTGTACTGCAGGATAGTCAGTCCCTGTACTGCAGGATAGTCAATCTCCGTACTGCAGGATAGTAAATTCCTGTACTGCAGGATAGTCAATCTTTGTACTGCAGAATACTCAATCCCTGTACTGCAGTATACTCAATTCCTGTACTACAGGATAGTCAATCCCTGTACTGCAGGATACTCAATCCCTCTAATGCAGAATACTCAATCCTCGTACTGCAGGATAGTCAATCCCTGTACTGCAGGATAGTCAATCCTCGTACTGTGGGGTAGTCAGTCCCTGTACTGCAGGATAGTCAATCACTAGACAGCAGGATAGTAAATCTCTGTACGACAGGAGAGTCAATCCCCTTACTGCAGGATAGTAAATCCCTGTATTGCAGGATAGTCAATCCTTGTACTGCAGAATACTCAATCCCCGTACTACTATAGTGAATTCCTGTACTGCAGGATAGTTAATCCCTGTACTGCAGGATAGTCAAGCCCTCTAACGCATAATACTCAATCCCCGTACTGCAGGATAGTCATTCCCTGTACTGCAGGATAGCCAATCCCTGTATTGCAGGATAGCCAATCCCTGTACTGCAGGACATTCAATCCCCGTATTGCAGGATAGTCAAACCCTGTACTACAGGATGGACAAATTCTGTACTGCAGGATAGACAACCTCTGTACTGCAGGATAGTCAATCCCTGAATTGCAGGAGAGTCAATCCCCGTACAGCTCGGTAGTCAATCCTTGTACTGCAGGATAGTCAGTCCCTGTACTGCAGGATAATCAATCCTTCTAATGCAGGATAATCAATCCCTGTACTGCAGGATCGTCCACCCCTCTAACGCAGAATAGTCAATCCCCGTACTGCAGGATAGCCAATTCCTGTACTGCAGGACAGTCAATCCCCATACTGCAGGATAGTCATTTCCTGTACTGCAGGATAGCCAATCCCTGTATTGCAGGATAGCCAATCCCTGTACTGCAGGACAGTCAATTGCCGTACTGCAGGATAGTCAGACCCCGTACTGCAGAATAGTCAATCCCTGTATTGTAGGATACTCAATCCCCGTACTGCAGGATCGTCATTTCCTGTACTACAGGATAGCCAATCCCTGGACTGCAGGATAGTCAATCCCTGTAGTGCAGGACAGTCAATCCTTGTACTGCAGGAGAGTCAATCCCCGTACTACAGGATAGTCAATTCCTGTACTGCAGGATAGTCCATCCCTCTACTTCAGGATAGATGGTCCATGTACTGCGGGATAGTTAGTCACTGTGCTACAGGACAGTCAGTTCTGTACTGCAGGATAGTCATTCCCCGTACTGCAGGATACTCAAGTTCTGTAGTGCAGGATAGTCAATCACTGTAATGCAGGATACTCAATCCCCGTACTGCAGGATAGTCAATCCCTCTAATGCACGATAGTCAATCCCTGTACTGCAGGATAGTCATTCCCTGAACTGAAGGATAGTCAATATCCATACTGCAGGATAGTCAATCTCCGCACTGCAGGATAGTCAATCCCTGTAATGCAGGATACTCAATCCCCGTACTGCAGGATAGTCATTCCCAGTACTGCTGGATAGTCATTCCCAGCACTGCAGGATTGCCAATCCCTGTACTGCAGAACAATCAATCCCTGTACTGCAGGATAGTCATTTCCTGTCCTACAGGATAGCCAATCCCTGCACTGCAGAACAGTCATTCCCTGTACTGCAGGACAGCCAATTCCTGTATTGCAAGATAGCCAATCCCTGTATTGCAGGACAGTCAATCCCCGTACTGCAAGATAGTCAGACCCTGTACTGCAGGATAAACAATATCTGTACTGCAGGATAGACAATCTCTATACTGCAGGATCGTCAGTCCCTGTACTGCAGGGTAGTCAATCGCTGAATTGCAGGATAGTCAATCCCCGTACAGCACGATAGTCAATCCCCGTACTGCAGGATAGTCAATCCTTGTACTGCAGGATAGTCAGTCCCTGTACTGCAGGATACTCAATACCTGTACTGCGGGATAGTCAATTCCTGTACTGCAGGATAGTCAATCCCTGGACTGCAGGATAGTCATTCCCTGTGCTGCAGGATAATCAGTCTGTGTGCTGTAGAATACTCAATCTCCATACTGCAGGTTAGTCAATCCACATACTGCAGGATAGTCAATTCCTGAACTGCAAGATAGTCAGTACCTGTACTGCAGGATAGTCAGTCCCCGTACTGCAGGATAGTCAGTCCCCGTACTACAGGATGATCAATCTCCTTACTGCAGGATACACAATCCCTGTACTGCAGGATAGCCAAAGGCCGTACTGCAGGATAGTCTATCTCTGTACTGCATGATAGTCAATCCCCGTACTGCAGGATAGTAAATACCTGTACTGCAGGATAGTCAGTCCATGTACTTCATGTTAGTCAATCCCTGTAATACAGGATAGTCAGTCCCCTTACTGCAGAATAGTCAGTGCCTGCACTGCAGGATCATCGATCCCTGTACTGCAGGATAGCCAAATGCCATACTGCAGGATAATCAATCCCTGAAGTGAAGGATAGTCACTATCCATACTGCAGGATAATGAATCTCTGTACTGCAGGAGAGTCAATCCCTCTAATGCAGGATATTCAATCCCTGTACTGCAGGTTAGTCTATCCCTATACTGCAGGATCGTCAGTCCCAATATTGCAGGATAGTCAATACATGTACTGCAGAACAGTCAACCCCTGTTCTGCAGGATAGTCATTCCCTGTACTGCAGGATACTCAATCCCCATACTGCAGGATATTCAATCCCTCTGATGCAAGATAGCCAATCCGTGTATTGCAGGATAGCCAATCCCTGTACTGCAGGACAGTCATTTCCTGTACTACAGGATAGTCATTTCCTGTACTACAGGATAGACAATCTCTGTACTACAGGATGGACAATCACTGTACTGCAGGATAATCAATCCTTATACTGCAGGATAGTCAGTCCCTGTACTGCAGGAGAGTCAATCACTGTACAGCAGGATAGTAAATTCCTGTACTGCAGGATAGTCAATCCCTGTACTGCAGGATAGTAAATTCCTGTACTGCAGGATAGTCAATCCCTGTACTGCAGGATACTCAATCCCTCTAATGCAGAATACTCAATCCCCGTACAGCAGGGTAGTCAATCCCTGTACTGCAGGATAGTCAATTCCTGTACTACAGGATGGTCAATCCCTGTACTGCAGGATACTCAATCCCTCTAATGCAGAATACTCAATCCCCGTACTGCAGGATAGTCTATCCCTGTACTGCAGGATAGTCAATCCACGTACTGCAGGATAGTCAGTTCCTGTACTGCAGGATAGTCAATCCTTGTACTGCAGGATAGTCAATCCACGTACTGTGGGATAGTCAGTCCCTGTACTGCAGGATAGTCAGTTCCCGTACTACAGGATAATCAATCCCCTTACTGCAGGATAGTCAATCTTTGTACTGCAGAATACTCAATCCCCGTACTACAGGATAGTCAATTCCTGTACTGCAGGATAGTTAATCCCTGTACTGCAGGATAGTCAAGCCCTCTAACGCATAATACTCAATCCCCGTACTGCAGGATAGTCATTCCCTGTACTGCAGGATAGCTAATCCCTGTATTGCAGGATAGCCAATCCCTGTACTGCAGGACATTCATTCCCCGTATTGCAGGATAGTCAAACCCTGTACTGCAGGATAGACAATCTCTGTACTACAGGATAGACAATCTCTGTACTGCAGGATACTCAATCACTGTACAGCAGGATAGTAAATACCTGTACTACAGGATAGTAAATCCCTGTACTACAGGATAGTCAATCCCCGTACTGCTAGATAGTCAGACCCTGTACTGCAGGATAAACAATCTCTGTACTACAGGATAGACAATCTATGTACTGCAGGATAGACAATCTCTGTATTGCAAGATAGTCAATCCCTGAATTGCAGGAGAGTCAATCCCCGTACAGCTCGATAGTCAATATCTGTACTGCAGGATAGTCAGTCCCTGTTCTGCAGGATAGTCAATCACTGTACAGCAGGATAGTAAATCCCTGTACTGCAGGATGGTCAATATTTGTACTGCAGAATACTCAATCCCCGTACTACAGGATAGTCAATCCCTGTACAACAGGATAGTCAATCCCTGTACAACAGGGTAGTCAACCCATGTAACGCAGAATACTCAATCCCCGTACTGCAGGATAGTCAATCCCTGTATTGCAGGATAGCCAATCCCTGTACTGCAGGATAGTCATTTCCTGTACTACAGGATAGTCAATCCCTGTACTACAGGATAGTCAATCCCTGTACTGCAGGATCGTCAGTCCCTATACTGCAGGATAGTCAATACTTGTACTGCAGGATAGTCATTCCCCGTACTGCAGGATAGTCAATCCCTGTACTGCAGGATAGTCATTCCCTGTACTGCAGGACAGCTAATCCCTATATTGCAGGATAGCCAATCCCTGTAATGCAGTACAGTCAATTCCCGTACTGCAAGATAGTCAGAACCTGTACTGCAGGATAAACAATCTCTGTACTGCAGGATAGTCAATCCTTGTACTGCAGGATACTCAATCACTGTACTGCAGGATACTCAATCACTGTACAGCAGGATACTCAATCACTGTACAGCAGGATACTCAATCACTGTACAGCAGGATAGTAAATCCCTGTACTACAGGATAGTCAATCCTTGTACTGCAGGATAGCCAATCCCTGTACTGCAGGACAGTCAATCCCCATACTGCAAGATAGTCAGACCCTATACTGCAGGATAAACAATCTCTGTACTACAGGATAGACAATCTATGTACTGCAGGATAGACAATCTCTGTATTGCAAGAGAGTCAATCCCTGAATTGCAGGAGAGTCAATCCCCGTACAGCTCGATAGTCAATCCTTGTACTTCAGGATAGTCAGTCCCTGTACTGCAGGATAGTCAATCAATGTACAGCAGGATAGTAAATCGCTGTACTGCAGAATACTCAATCCCCGTACTACAGGATAGTCAATTCCTGTACTGCAGGATAGTCATTTCCTGTACTATAGGATAGTCAATCCCTGTACTACAGGATAGTCTATCCCTGTACTGCAGGATCGCCAGTCCCTATACTGCAGGATAGTCAATACTTGTACTGCACGATAGTCATTCCCTGTACTGCAGGATAGCCAATCCCTGTATTGCAGGATAGCCAATTCCTGTACTGCAGGATAGTCATTTCCTGTACTACAGGATAGTCTATCCCTGTACTGCAGGATCATCAGTCCCTATACTGCAGGATAGTCAATACTTGTACTGCAGGATAGTCATTCCCTGTACTGCAGGATAGTCCATCTCTGTATTTCTGGATAATCAATCCCCTAACTGCAGGATAGTCCATCCCTGTACTGTAGGATAGTGAATCCCCGTACTGCAGAATAGTCATTCCCTGGACTGCAAGTTAGTCTGTCCCTGTACTGCAGGGTTGTCAGTCCCTTTACTGCAGAATAGTCAAACCCTGTACTACAGGAGAGTCAGTCCCCCTACTGCAGGATACTCAATCCCTGTACGGCAGGATAGTCAATACCTGTACTGCAGGATAGTCATTCCCTGTTCTGCAGGATAGTCCATCCCTGTACTTTAGGATAAGTGGTCCATGTACTGCAGGATAGTTAGTCACTGAGCTGCAGGATAGTCAGTCCCTGTACTGCAGGATAGTCGTTTCCTGTACTACAGGAGAGTCAGACCGGGTACTGCAGGATAGACAATCTCTGTATTGCAGGATAGCCAATCCCTGGACTGCAGGACAGTCAATCCCCGTACTGCAGGATAGTCAGACCCTGTACTGCAGGATAGTCCATCCCTGTATTTCAGGATAATCAATCCCCGTACTGCAGGATAGTCAATCCCTGTACTGCAGGTTAGTCTGTCCCTGTACTGCAGGGTTGTCAGTCCCTTTACTGCAGAATAGTCAAACTCTGTACTACAGGAGAGTCAGTCCCCCTACTGCAGGATACTCAATCCCTGTATGGCAGGATAGTCAATACCTTTACTGCATGATAGTCATTCCCTGTACCGCAGGATAGTCCATCCCTGTACTTCAGGATAGGTGGTCCATGTACTGCAGGATAGTCATTTCCTGTACTACAGGAGAGTCAGACCGGGTACTGCAGGATAGACAATCTCTGTATTGCAGGATAGCCAATCCCTGGACTGCAGGATAGTCAATCCCCGTACTGCAGGATAGTCAGACCCTGTACTGCAGGATAGTCCATCCCTGTATTTCAGGATAATCAATCCCCTTACTGCAGGATAGTCAATCCCTGTACTGCAGGATAGTGAATCCCCGTACTGCAGGATAGTCAATCCCTGTACTGCAGGTTAGTCTGTCCCTGTACTGCAGGGTTGTCAGTCCCTTTACTGTAGAATAGTCAAACCCTGTACTACAGGAGAGTCAGTCCCCCTACTGCAGGATACTCAATCCCTGTACGGCAGGATAGTCAATACCTGTACTGCATGATAGTCAATCCCTGTACTGCAGGAGAGTCATTCCCTGTACTGCAGGATACTCAATCCCCGTACTGCAGGATAGTCAATCCCTGTACTGCAGGATAGTCAATCCCTGTAATGCAGGATACTCAATCCCCGTACTGCAGAATAGTCAGTCCCTGTACTGCAGGATAGTCATTTCCTGTACTACAGGATAGTCAGCCCCTGTACTGCAGGACAGGCAATCCCTGTACTGCATATAGTCATTTCCTGTACTGCAGGTTAGCCAATCCTTGTACTGCAGGATAATCAATCCCTGTAATGCAGAATACTCAATCCCCGAACTGCAGGATAGTCAGTCCCTGTACTGCAGGATAGCCCATTCCTGTACTGCAGGATAGCTAATCCCTGTACTGCAGGACAGTCAATCCCTGTACTGCAGGATAGTCATTTCCTGTACTACAGGATAGACAATCTCTGTTTTGCAGGATAGTCAATCTCTGTACTGTAGGACAGTCATTCCCTGTACTGCAGGATAGTCATTCCTTGTACTGCAGGATAGTCAATACCAATACTGCAGGAAATTCAGTCCCTTTACTGCAAGATAGTCCATCCCTGTATTTCAGGATAGTCATTCCCTTTACTGCAGAATAGTCAATCCCCATACTGCAGGATAGTCAATCCCTTTACTGCAGAATAGTCAAACCCTGTACTACAGGTGAGTCAGTCCCTGTACTGCAGGATACTCAATACCTGCACTGCAGGATAATATCTATACAGCAGGATAGTCAATCCCTGCACTGCAGGATAGCCATTTCCTGTACTGCAGGATAGTCAATTCCCGCACTGCAGAATATTCAATCCCCATACTGCAGGATAGCCAATCCCTGTACCGCAGGACAGTCAATCCCTGTACTCCAGGATAGTCATTTCCTGTACTACAGGATAGTCAGACCCTGTACTGCAGGATAGACAATCTCTGTATTGCAGGATAGTCAATCTCTGTACTGCAGGATAGTCATTCCCTTATAGTAGGTTAGTCAATCCCTGTACTGCAGGATAGTCAATCCGTATAATGCAGTACAGTCAATCCCAGTACTGCAAGATAGTCAATACTTGTACTGCAGGCTAGTCAGTTCTGTACTGCCGGGTAGTCATTCCCTGTACTGCAGGACAGTCATTCCCCGTATTGCAGGATAGTCAAACCCTGTACTGCAGGATAGACAATCTCTGTACTACAGGATAGACAATCTCTGTACTGCAGGATAGACAACCTCTGTACTGCAGGATAGTCAATCCCTGAATTGCAGGAGAGTCAACCCCCGTACAGCAGGATAGTCAGTCCCTGTACTGCAGGATACTCAATCACTGTACAGCAGGATAGTAAATGCCTGTACTACAGGATAGTAAATCCCTGTACTACAGGATAGTCAATCCCCGTACTGCTAGATAGTCAGACCCTGTACTGCAGGATAAACAATCTCTGTACTACAGGATAGACAATCTATGTACTGCAGGATAGACAATCTCTGTATTGCAAGATAGTCAATCCCTGAATTGCAGGAGAGTCAATCCCCGTACAGCTCGATAGTCAATATCTGTACTGCAGGATAGTCAGTCCCTGTTCTGCAGGATAGTCAATCACTGTACAGCAGGATAGTAAATCCCTGTACTGCAGGATGGTCAATACTTGTACTGCAGAATACTCAATCCCCGTACTACAGGATAGTCAATTCCTGTATTACAGGATAGTCAATCCCTGTACAACAGGGTAGTCAACCCCTGTAACGCAGAATACTCAATCCCCGTACTGCAGGATAGTCAATCCCTGTACTGCAGGATAGCCAATCCCTGTATTGCAGGATAGCCAATTCCTGTACTGCAGGATAGACATTTCCTGTACTACAGGATAGTCATTTCCTGTACTACAGGATAGTCAATCCCTGTATTGCAGGACAGTCAATCCCCGTACTGCAGGATAGTCAGACCCCGTACTGCAGGATAGTCAATCCCTGTACTGCAGGATAGTCATTCCCTGTACTGCAGGACAGCTAATCCCTATATTGCAGGATAGCCAATCCCTGTAATTCAGTACAGTCAATTCCCGTACTGCAAGATAGTCAGACCCTGTACTGCAGGATAAAAAATCTCTGTACTACAGGATAGACAATCTCTGTACTGCAGGATAGTCAATCCCTGAATTGCAGGAGATTCAATCCTTGTACTGCAGGATAGTCAGTCCCTGTACTGCAGGATACTCAATCACTGTACAGCAGGATAGTAAATCCCTGTACTACAGGATAGTAAATCCCTGTACTACAGGATAGTCAATCCCTGTACTGCAGGATAGCCAATCCCTGTACTGCAGGACATCAATCCCCATACTGCTAGATAGTCAGACCCTGTACTGCAGGATAAACTACCCCTGTACTACAGGATAGACAATCTATGTACTGCAGGATAGACAATCTCTGTATTGCAACATAGTCAACCCCTGAATTGCAGGAGAGTCAATCCCCATACAGCTCGATAGTCAATGCTTGTACTGCAGGATAGTCAGTCCCTGTACTGCAGGGTAGTCAATCAATGTACAGCAGGATAGTAAATCGCTGTACTGCAGAATACTCAATCCCCGTACTACAGGATAGTCAATTCCTGTACTGCAGGATAGTCATTTCCTGTACTACAGAATAGTCATTTCCTGTACTACAGGATAGTCAATCCCTGTACTACAGGATAGTCTATCCCTGTACTGCAGGATCGTCAGTCCCTATACAGCAGGATAGTCAATACTTGTACTGCACGATAGTCATTCCCTGTCCTGCAGGATAGCCAATTCCTGTACTGCAGGATAGTCATTTCCTGTACTACAGGATAGTCAATCCCTGTACTACAGGATAGTCATTTCCTGGACTACAGGATAGTCAATCCCTGTACTACAGGATAGTCTATCCCTGTACTGCAGGATAGTCATTCCCTGTACTGCAGGATAGTCCATCCCTGTACTTTAGGATAAGTGGTCCATGTACTGCAGGATAGTTAGTCACTGAGCTGCAGGATAGTCAGTCCCTGTACTGCAGGATAGTCATTTCCTGTACTACAGGAGAGTCAGACCGGGTACTGCAGGATAGACAATCTCTGTATTGCAGGATAGCCAATCCCTGGACTGCAGGACAGTCAATCCCCGTACTGCAGGATAGTCAGACCCTGTACTGCAGGATAGTCCATTCCTGTATTTCAGGATAATCAATCCCCTTACTGCAGGATAGTCAATCCCTGTACTGCAGGATAGTGAATTCCCGTACTGCAGGATAGTCAATCCCTGTACTGCAGGGTTGTCAGTCCCTGTACTGCAGGGTTGTCAGTCCCTTTACTGTAGAATAGTCAAACCCTGTACTACAGGAGAGTCAGTCCCCCTACTGCAGGATACTCAATCCCTGTACTGCAGGAGAGTCATTCCCTGTACTGCAGGATAGTCCATCCCTGTACTTCAGGATAGGTGGTCCATGTACTGCAGGATAGTTAGTCACTGAGCTGCAGGATAGTCAGTCCCTGTACAGCAGGACAGTCAGTTCTGTACTGCAGGATAGTCATTCCCTGTACTGCAGGATACTCAATACCCGTACTGCAGGATTGTCAATTCTTGTACTGCAGGATAGTCAATCCCTGTAATGCAGGACACTCAATCGCCGTACTGCAGAATAGTCAGTCCCTGTACTGCAGGATAGTAATTTCCTGTACTACAGGATAGTCAGTCCCTGTACTGCAGGACAGTCAATCCCTGTACTGCATATAGTCATTTCCTGTACTGCAGGTTAGCCAATCCTTGTACTGCAGGATAATCAATCCCTGTACTGCAGGATAGTCAATCCCTGTACTGTAGGATAGCCAGTCGCTGTACTGCAGGATAGTCAATCCTTGTACTGCAGGATAGTTAGTCCCTGTACTGCCGGTTAGTCAATCCCTGTAGTGCAGGATAGTCAAACCCTGTACTGCAGGTTAGCCAATCCTTGTACTGCAGGATAGTCTGTCCCTGTACTGCAGAATAGTCATTTCCTGTACTACAGGATAGACAATCTCTGATTTGCAGGATAGTCAATCGCTGTACTGCAGGATACTCAATTCCTGTACTGCAGGATAGCTAAATGCCGCACTGCAGGATAGTCAATCCCTGAACTGAAGGATAGTCAATATCCATACTACAGGATTGTCAATCTCTGTACTGCAGGAGACTCAATCCTCGTACTGCAGGATAGTTAGTCGCGGTACTGCAGGATAGTCAATCCTTGTACTGCAGGATAGTCAGTCCCTGTACTGCAGGTTAGTCAAACACTGTAATGCAGGATACTCAATCCCCGAACTGCAGGATAGTCAGTCCCTGTACTTTAGGATAGTTATTCCCAGTACTGCAGGATAGCCAATTCCTGTACTGCAGGATAGCCAATCCTTGTACTGCAGGACAGTCAATCCCTGTACTGCAGAATAGTCATTTCCTGTACTACAGGATAGACAATCTCTGATTTGCAGGATAGTCAATCGCTGTACTGCAGGATAGTCATTCCTTATACTGCAGAATAGTCAATACCCATACTGCAGGAAATTCAGTCCCTTTACTGCAAGATAGTCCATCCCTGTATTTCAGGATAGTCATTCCCTTTAGTGCAGAATAGTCAATCCCCATACTGCAGGATAGTCAATCCCTTTACTGCAGAATAGTCAAACCCTGTACTACAGGAAAGTCAGTCCCTGTATGCAAGATACTCAATCCCTGTACTGCAGGATAATACCTATACAGCAGGATAGTCAATCCCTGCACTGCAGAATAGTCAGTCCCTGTACTGCAGGATAGTCAATCCCTGCACTGCAGGATAGCCATTTCCTGTACTGCAGGATAGTCAATTCCCGCACTGCAGAATATTCAATCCCCATACTGCAGGATAGCCAATCCCTGTACCGCAGGACAGTTAATCCCTGTACTGCAGGATAGTCATTTCCCGTACTACAGGATATTCAGACCCTGTACTGCAGGATAGACAATCTCTGTATTGCAGGATAGTCATTCCTGTACAGTAGGTTAGTCAATCCCTGTACTGCAGGATAGTCAATCCCTATAATGCAGGACAGTCAATCCCAGTACTGCAGGACAGTCAATCCCTGTACTACAAGATATTCAATACTTGTACTGCAGGCTAGTCATTCCCTGTACTGCAGGATAGTCCATCCCTGTACTTCAGGATAGATGGTCCATGTACTGCAGGATAGCTAGTCACCGTGCTGCAGGACAGTCAGTTCTGTACTGCAGGATAATCATTCCCTGTACTGCAGGATACTCAATCCCTGTACTGCAGGATAGTCAGTCACTGTACTGCAGGATAGTCATTCCCTGTACTGCAGGATAGTGTGTCCCTGTACTGCAAGATAGTCAATCTCGATACTGCAGGATATTCAGTCCCTATACTGCAAGATAAGGACAGCATAGTGGCACAGTGGTTAGCACTGCCGCCTCAAAGTGCCAGAGACCTGGGTTCAATACTCGCCTCAGGCAACTGTCTGTGTGAAGTTTGCACATTCTCCCCATGTCTGTGTGGGTTTCCTCCGGGTGCTCCGGTTTCCTCCCACCATCCAAAAAGTGCAGGTTAGGTGAATTGACATGCTAAATTGCCCATTGTTTCCACAGTGTAACTAATAGTCATTCCCTGTACTGCAGAATAGTCAGTCCCTGTACTGCAGGTTAGTCAATCCCTGTACTGCAGGAGAGTCAGTCCCTGTACTGCAGGTTAATCAGTCCCTGTACTACAGGATGTTCAATCCCTGTACTGCAGGAGAGTGAATGCCTGTACTGCAGGATAGTCTGTCCCTGTACTGCAGGATAGTCAAATCCTGTACTGCAGGAGAGTCAGTCCCTGTACGCAGGACAGTCAATACCCATGCAGCAGGACAGTCAATCCTTGTACTGCAGGATAGTCAATCCCTATACTGCAAGATAGTCAATACTTGTACGCTGGGGTAGTCAATTCCTGTACTGCAGGCTAGTCCATCCCCGTACTGTAGGATAGTCAATCCCTGTACAGCAAGATAGTTTATCCCTGTACTTCAGGATAGTTAGTCCCTGCACTGCAGGATAATCATTCCTTGTACTGCAGAATAGTCAATCCCTGTACTGCAGATTGGTCAATCCCTGTACTGCAGGATAGTCATTCCCTGTACTGCAGGATACTCAATCCCCTTACTGCAGGTTAGCCATTCCTTGTACTGCAGGATAGTCAATCTCTGTACTGCAGATTGGTCAATCCCTGTACTGCAGGATAGTCATTCCCTGTACTGCAGGATACTCAATCCCCTTACTGCAGGTTAGCCATTCCTTGTACTGCAGGATAGTCAATCTCTGTACTGCAGGATACTCAATCCCCTTACTGCAGGTTAGCCATTCCTTGTACTGCAGGATAGTCAATCCCTGTACTGCAGGATAGTCATTCCCTGTACTACAGGATAGTCAATTCCTGTACTGCAGGATAGTCAATCCCCATACTACAGGATACTCATTCCCGTACTGCAGGATAGTCAATCCCTGTACTGCAGGGCAATCAATCCCCATCTTGCTGAAAAGTTAATCCCTATACCGCAAGGTAGTCAGTCCTTTTACTGCAGGATAGTCAATCCCTGTACTTCATGATAGTCAATCCCCATGCTGCACGATAATCAATCCCTGTATTGTTTGATAGTCAGTCCCTGTGCTGCAAGATAGTCAGTCCCCTTCCTCCAGAATCGTCAGTCCCCGTGCTGCAGGATAGTCAATCCCCATACTTCACAATAGTCATTCGCTGTACTGTAGAAGAGTCAGTCCATGTGCCCGGTCCTGAAGTTTAAATATTCAGCAGCTGAACTGGACATGTTAACAGCTGCTGTGAAAATTTCCGTCAGGAAGGTGAACATACAGTAGGATGGCCATTGTTTCAGAAGTTAGATTGCCTTGATATTAGGGTGCCAGGATATCAGGTGGTTAGGGGATCAGAATGCTGAGGAATAGGGTACCAGCTAAATGATGGTGTGCTTAAACTGTGAAAGGGCAAGGGAATCATGACTGATGCATGGTGTTGTTGAGGTCAGCGTAGGGCAGGGAGGGGTAGATGACAGGAAGGAAGGGAGGGTATCAGGGCTGACAGAGGTGGGTATTGGGGAAAATGGGGGTTGAAATGTCCAGACTAGCATGGTCCTGGGAATTAGAGATGAGTCTTATTGGGTTAGGGAAAAGGATCTGGTCAGGATCGATGGTTGTCAGGGGTCCTGGGGTTTAAGGGTATAGCTGGGGGTGTATATGGTCGGTATGGGGTGGTCAGTTTAAGAGTTACTCAGGAGTTAGACCAGGTTTTTAATTGTCCAACTTTTCCTGGTATCTGTTAACCTAGTGACATTAGAACCCTTCAAATTCCCAGACACTGTGCTTTCTTAAAGGGTTTCAAATGATGTGGAATTGACCATTGGAACTCCCAGGCAATTCCCACGGTCTGCTGTCCCTGCGACTCCATTGGGTCCTGATGTGCAACTCCAGACGATCCGGCCATCGGAATATCTGGGCATAGATTATTGTATTTTTGACCTCACTGTTAATGTCACTACTGAACCTGAACCTTTCAATCGAAATTGAAAAGGTTTTGTAAGTAAGGAATGGTGACTCATCAATCAATTTATGTTTGATTCAACAAATGATCTATTGATCTACTGAAGAGTTTCTGATTCAGTAACTAGCTTGGAATACTGCTTCAAAAATCGTGTTCTTCAGGGCACTCTATTGCACTTAAATATATATGCAAGAAAAGTAGTGAGGACATTTTTAGTGTGTCAGTTCATTGAAAATTTCATTGTGTCTGAATTTTATTTCACACGTCAAAAGATAACTGCAAAGCTTTGACTCTAGAGATAATAAGCTTTAATTATTTTTGTTTTGTAATTACTTATGATAGTTATTGGGTTGCAAAAACAATCACTGTGATTAATCTAAGCTGAAGGGAACTCTGACTTCCAAGTTTTAAGCTGCACTCTTTCAAGAGTCCTACCATGATTGCAAAAAATGCTTGTTTTACCAAAAATGCTGTTAATTCGGAGAGGTTTCTTAACCAGCACCATGCTCCCCAGTAGCCTTGAGAGCAAGTGTAAATATTGTATTTTTTTCATCAGTGATAATTTTCAATGTGTGAGAAAATAACTTTACCCAGTTAAATTGCTCATTAACACCTTTCAATTTTCCTCAGCAATATTCTGGAAACCTTTAACCTTTCTTTTCTGTTTTAATCTCATCCAAAAATTAAAGGTTTTGTTTCAAGCAGCGTGGTATGCTGCAATTCCCTCAATGAACAAGCTGTTATTTTCTGAGAGTTGTTAGTGGCACCAAGATCAAGTTGCCCACTGAAGCAATAAAATACAATTTTACTTCCAATTCCTGGTGGATTTCAAGGTTAATGTGTACAAAGCTGAAAGCTCTGCTCTCACCTTCATGATTTAGATAATAACGTCATTCCTGACTGGGAGAAAGTGTGGCAGTTTTGGTGAGGACAGCAGAAGCTGGTTTTATACATTTTTGCATCAATATAACTTTTCTATTTCTGCTTTTTTACGGGGATTGCCTACTACAGTGCTTTCTTTTACATTTCCTTTACAAAACAGTCAATGTTGTTGTGCCTATTTTAAAGCTTCTGTCTCACACTGCAGCTCAGCCAAAGGGATCAAAAGTGAACAGATAAATTTTGATCACGGTTCACCTTAATCACAGGCCATAATGTTCGAAAATGTTTCAAAACCCAAAGGAATGAATTACACCTATTCTCTTTCTTCACAGCGTCTGCAGATCCTCTATCGAAGTTACAACAGATGATTGTATGTATTGTTGCAGAAACCCCACATGAATACTTACCAAATATTCCATCATGGAGGACAAAACATCAGTATGAACCAATCCCACTGTCATACTCGGTTCAATGTTTTAACTGCCAAGAGAAGCTAAAAATGAATTCCAATATCATACAGTGTAGAACATGCAAGGTCAACAAGGCAGGAGCAATGGCCTGAGTCACTAATTAATTGCTTTTCAACATGTAAGTTTCAACGAAGAGTGAAATTGGATAGCTCCTGTGCAACTGGTGAGAAAGGCTTGTACTCACAGACCGGGCTCTTTGACCAGACTTGCAATGCTTGCCAAGTGATTTCCAACTTCTTAAAAATAATTTAATCAGACTAATTTGTCCTTTTCTGTGGTCAGCCTTCCCTCCAACATGGCGCCGACTTGTCCAGCCTTACCATGGCACCTATTGTAGCACAGGAGGGGAGGCAACATCAACGCCACCATCAGCCACGTGAACAGCAAGTTTCTTCTTTGCAGTCACATGTCACTCCACAGTGCAGAGGCGAGGGACACAGCGCTCCAGCTCAAAGTGGGTGATATCACCAGCACAGGAAAGGAGCCATGGAACCAGTTTTTTTCAAATAACTTGCCCTAGGACACAGAGGACTTTCTTGACATGCTGTTGTAGACTCCTCTAAAAATGTTTCTTTCCAAGGAGCTCAGATGGACATTGTAATGCCATCAAACTCACTACAATCCTGAATATTTTCCTTCAAGAATCTGCTGACACCAACTTGCCTTCCAAAATGCACCACCCAGACGATCAGTACCACATTGGCCTAGGCAAGCAATTACTTTGCAACCAGTGAGGCCAGCCAGACTTAGAGACTCACATTTGACATACTGGTTTAGTTCCCACAGGTACAGGGAGTCATAGACAACACACATGAAGCAATCAGATCTGCCTGGAGTGCCTATCAGTCCGAAAGGATTTGACTCCCTCACTGTTCAGCTCGTGCGTGACCATCGAAGATTATTATGCAGGACTATGCAAGATAACCTGTACCTTCTCCATAGGCCAACTGTACTTCTCTGTTAGTCAAGAGCTGGAGAACCCTTGGCTGCATGTTAGTGAGGTAATAAGTCATCAAGGCAAGGCTTTCCTCCATTTGGTATAAAATGGCAGCAAGTGTGTGTAGCTGTTGGTAAGGGCCCAGTAAGTAACTGGTTGCATTTGATTCTCGAACAGGAGACTATGCTTTCCATGGAGGAGGACATCAATGCAAATATCTGAGACATTACTGCACTCATTCTTTTTGACTTGATTTGAATTATTATTATCACATGTACCTCGATACAGTGAAAAGTATTGTTTTGTGAGCTAACCAGACAAACCATACCTTATATAAGTACATCAGAGTAATTGAACAAAATGCAGAATTTTGTTTGACAGCTACAGAGGAAGATCAATTCTAATATATGAGCGGTCTGTTCGTGAATCTGATAATGGTGGGGAAGAAGCTGTTCTTGAATCTGTTGAAATGTGTTTTCAAACTTTTTTATCCTCTGCCCGATGGAAGAGTGCATTACCAGGATGGGAGTGGTCTTTGATTAGGTTGGTTGCTTTCCCAAGGCAGCGGGAAGTGTAGACAGTGTCAGTGGATGGGCGTTTGGTTTGTATGATGGACTGGGCTGTGTTCACAACTCACAAGGCAGCTCACCACCACCTTCTTCAGGTCAACTAGGTACGGCAGTAAATGTTGGCCCAGCCAGTGATACCCACATCAGCCGAGTGAATATAAAAAAACCTTCCGCTACCGTATCCAGCTGCAGAGGCCTACACCTTTGCTGCTCCCTCCTTGACAGACCTCCAGTCCATGCCTATTTGGATTGGGCAGCTGACTTCTTTATCCTGTTAGTGAGGAGCCACACTTCACCTCTGGCCCTCACTGCCTCCAGCATTGCCTCTAGGAGTAGGGAGCTTCTCTGTGTCTTTCTGTCTCCCTGCTGTCATTCTTTTTCTGCCTTCATGGAGCTTTTCACTGGCCAGTACAGGTTACCACCAATCCTGCACTCTGTCTTTATCCAGAAGCAAGATGTTCACATTGTGGTTGAGTTAAACAGCTCTGGTAAAGCTCAATGCTGAAACAAATTTTCCACTTGTATACAATCCCCAACTCACATCAGTGAGTCTGTTCCAATAAAACAACCCCGTTGATATGAATGATAATAAGCATGTTAACAGTCACTCACTTCCTTGGAGTGACAGAGCAGGAACTGTATTTCTCTCCTCAATAGCTATTAGACATGAATTGAATTGGAGCATGCTTAGCTCTACCCTGGAGCAAGTTCAGTTGGAGCAGACTGATTAATGACAGCTTCCTGGTCATTTAACTTCTCAGGCACTGTATTTGCCAACTCACGCATCCAGAATAAAACATTTAGAAGTGTTATAAATGTTTTCAGACTGACTACACATAAAGGAATAATCACATTTGTTCAATTTGAGCAGAGTTGAACATTTGTTGAACAGTGTAGGGAGGGAGAAGCTGTTCCCACGTGTGAATGGATTGTGACCGAGTGGGAACAGATTTAAGGTCAGTGAGTAAAAGAAGCAAAAGCAATATGAGGGAAACATCTTCTTCACATAGTGGCTGGAAAGTTCTGGAACATTTTTGCTGTATTCCTTCATGGGATGTGGGCTTCACTGGTAAAGGCAGATAGGTTACATATTCGTAACTGTCCCTGAAGGGAACAGCTTGCTTGGCCTTTTCAAAGGGCAGTTATGAGTCAACCCCATTGCTGTGGATCTGACAAGTGGGTTTTACAACAATTGGCAAAAAGTTTAATTATTTATAATTTAATGTAAATCACTGGGGTGGGATTTGAATCTGTGTCCCAGAGCATACACATAAGAAATGGGAGCAGTAAGTGAGTCATTTGGTAAAACCTGCCCGATGTGTGTGAGATTGCCACTCGTTGGAAAATGTGACCCATTATCATTGAAGCATTGCAGCACCTCTTCCTTGATTTGGCTGTAACAAGAGCATGTTTTATTGTTGTCAACTCTTAAATCATAGGAGAAAGTGAGGACTGCAACTGTTGGAGATCAGAGTCAAAAAGTGTGGCGCTAGAAAAGCACAGCTGGTCGGGCAGCATCCAAGGAGCAGGAGAGTCGAGGTTTTGGCATAAACCCTTATACTTGAAACATCAACTCTCCTACTCCTCAGATGCTGCCTGACCAGCTGTGCTTTTCCAATGACACGCTTTTTAACTCTTAAATCATGTCCTTTTGTGATCTTCCAGAGGGCACCTGATTAATTTCGAATCATTACACCACCTTTCTGTTTAGTGGTACACTGTTGCAATCATTTGTGCCACCATTCAGAAACTGAATTTTAAAATCTATTACAAAATGATTATTGTCAGTCAGGATCAGTTGCGTTCTAAGGGTCTGGACTTGTAAAGACCTTTGTTTCAACAACAAAGCCACCAGTCATAATAATGGGAGGTGATAGCCTAGTGGTGCTGTCACTGATGTATTAATCCAGAGACCCAGGTAATGTTCTGGGGGTCCAGGATTGAATTCTGCCATGCAGATTGTGAAATTTATATGCAGTACAAATCTGGAATTGAGACTCTCATGATGACCATTAAACTGTTGTCAATCATTGGGAAAAAGCCATTTGGTTCACTAATGTCCTTCAGGGAAGGAATCTGCTGACCTTACCTAGTCTGGCCTACATGTGACTTCAGACCCACAGCTTGGTTGACTCTCAACTGCCATCTGGGCAATTCAGGATAGGCAATAAATATGGCCTGACCTGTGATGCCCATATTCTACAAATGAATTTTAAAGAGAGCATTGCTGGATCTCTACAGACATAATTGGCAAAAGCATATGGAATCTTGCATGGATACTTTGGACCCAAGCATAATTGGAGCCAAGTATTTGGTACAAGTTAATTGTGCTGGAATAAAAGTTATTTGTAACTTCAGTTGTCGGTTGGCAAAAGAGACAATGAGATATCAAACTAATGTGGTTGCAATTATTGTGTTCATTATAATCTCTGAGAATTTATCACATGGATTGAATGCAATTGCACACATTCCCAGTCAAGGTTCTAGTAATTTAGTGCAAAATTATTTTCTTAATAAATACAAAGCTTGAACTTCCCCTTGGAAGAAATGCACTTCCATTAATTTATTGGAACAGATTTGAGCCGGGTTTATAGTTTTTCTTTATTTTAGTTTCCTGCTGTTCCAGACTAAGGGAAGTACAGAAGATTCACTTGGCCACAAATGTTTGCTACAATGTGAGAATAAGTAAGGTCCCTGGGGAGTGTTGCTGAACAAAAAACCTTGGAGTGCTGGTTCATGGTTCCTTGAAAGTGGAGTCGCAGGTAGATACGATAGTGAAGAAGGTGTTTGGTCTACTTGCCTTAATTGGTCAGAGCATCAAGTATAGGAGTTGGGAGGTCATTGTTGCGGCTGTACAGGATATTGTTTAGGCCATTTTGGGAATATTGTGTGCAATTCTGGTCTCCTTTCTATTGGAAGGATGTTGTGAAACTTGAAAGAGTTCAGAAAAGATTTACAAGCATGTTACCAGGGTTGGAGGATTTGAGCTATAGGGAGAGGCTGAACAGGCTGGGGCTGTTTTTCCTGGAGTGTTGAAGGCTTGAGGGGTGACCTTATAGAGGTTTATAAAATCATGAGAGGCATAGATAGGGTAAATAGACAAGGTCTTTTCCCTGGGATATGAGAGTCCAGGACAAGAGGGCATAAGTTTAGGGTGAGAGGGGAAAGATTTAAAAGGGACCTAAAGGGTTACTTTTTCACACAGATGGTGGTGCATGTATGGAATGAGCTGCCAGTGGAGATGGTGGAGGCTGAAGGCATCTGGATGGGTATACCAATAGGGTTTAGAGGGATATGGGCCAAGTGCTGGCAAATGGGACTGGATTAGATTAGGAAACGTGGGCAGCATGGACGAGTTGGACCAAAAGGTCTGCTTCCATGCTGTACATCTCTATTACTCTAATTGGCAGCAAGAAAATACATTTATGAAAGCAAAATGCTTCAGATGCTGGAAATCTGAAATAAAACATAAAGTATTGGAGATACTCAGAAGGCCAGGCAGCTTCTGTGGAACTATAGACCTGTGAGCCTGACCTCGGTGGTGGGCAAGTTGTTGGAGGGAATCCTGAGGGACAGGATGTACATATATTTGGAAAGGCAAGGACTGGTTAGGTGCAGTCAACATGGCTTTGTGCATGGAAAAGTATGTCTCACAAACTTGATTGAGTTTTTTGAAGAAGTAACAAAGAAGATTGATGAGAGCAGAGCAGTAGATGTGATCTATATGAACTTCAGTAAGGCATTCAACAAGGTTCCCTGTGGGAGACTGATTAGCAAGGATAGATCTCATGGAATACAGGGAGAACTAACCATTTGGATACAGAACTGGCTCAAAGGTAGAAGACAGAGGGTGGTGGTGGAGGGTTGTTTTTCAGATTGGAGGCCTGTGATCAGTGGAGTGCCATAAGGATCGGTGCTGGGCCCTCTACCTTTTGTCATTTACATAAATGATTTGGATGCGAGCATAAGAGGTACAGTTAGTAAGTTTGCAGATGACACCAAAATTGGAGGTGTAATGGACAGCAAAGAAGGCTACCTCAGATTACAACAGGATCTTGACCAGATGGGCCAAAGGGCTGAGAAGTGGCAGATGGAGTTTAATTCAGATAAATGCGAGGTGCTGCATTTTGGGAAAGCACATCTTAGCAGGACTTATACACTTAATGGTAAGGTCCTAGGGAGAGTTGCTGAACAAATAGACCTTGGAGTGCAGGTTCATAGCTCCTTGAAAGTGGAGTCATGGGTAGATAGGATAGTGAAGAAGGCGTTTGGTATGCTTTCGTTTATTGGTCAGAGTATTGAGTACAGGAGTTGGGAGGTCATGTTGTGGCTATACACGACATTGGTTAGGCCACTGTTGGAACATTGCGTGCAATTCTGGTCTCCTTCCTGTTGGAAAGATGTTGTAAAACTTGAAATAGGAAAAGATTTCCAAGGATGTTGCCAGGGTTGGGGGATTTGAGCTATAGGAAGATGCTGAACAGGCTGGGGCTGTTTTCCCTGGAGCGTCGGAGGTTATGGGGTGACCTTATAGAGGTTTACAAAATTATGAGGGGCATGGATAGGATAAATAGACAAAGTCTTTTCCCTGGGGTCGGGGAGTCCAGAACTAGAGGGCATAGGTTTAAGGTGAGAGGGGAAAGATATAAAAGAGACCTAAGGGGCAACTTTTTCATGCAGAGGGTGGTACATGTATGGAATGAGCTGCCAGAGGATGTGGTGGAGGCTGGTACAGTTGTAACATTTAAGAGGCATTTGGATGGGTATATGAATAGGAAGGGTTTGGAGGGATATGGGCTGGGTGCTGGCAGGTGGGACTAGATTGAGTTGGGATATCTGGTCGGCATGGACGGGTTGGACCGAAGGGTCTATTTCCATGCTGTACATCTCTATGACTATATGAAATGGAGTTAACATTTCAGTTCAAAGATCGTTCATCAGAACTCACCTTCTGGTTGGTTTGTCTCAACCGGCTTGGTTATGGATTACACCTCAACTGCACAAATGGCCATGATTATCCCTCCTAGTATCTGATAACTGAATGCATTCGGATCTACAATAAGGGATTGAAGTTACTGCATGAATCTATCGCAGTATTTATCAATATGACAATCAAATTTAAGGATTTTACCTTGCAATGACCAGAGAACAGTGGTAAATGCCAGAGAGTACAGTCAAATAGACTACATGGTTTTGTTCTTCTGTTTCTTTCTAGAGATACTTTCTGAAGTACTTGCTCCACCAATTGAATGCGCAGTTAAGAATCAATGACACTGGGATCAGATAGAGAGAGATACATACTGGTTGTCCTGTTCAGGGCCAAATTGTGTTGATCTGAATGTAGTCTGGAGTCCATGCAGAATCAGTTGTTTCTGTAGGTAGGCACTGAGGAAGGAGATGTGGCTGTGGTTAATGTGGATTTCACCAATTTCCTCATTTCCCCTTCCCCCTACCTTATCCCAGTCCCAAGCCTCCAACTCAGCACTACCCTCTTGACCTGCCCATCATCTTTCCACTCCATCCTCCTCTCCAACCTTCATCTACCTGTTTCTTTCTCAGCTACCTTCCCCCTAGCCCCAAGCCCCTCCCATTTAACTCTCAGCCCTCCCCCACCCCAGCCGACTCCTGATGAAGGGCTAATGCCCAAAACATCAATTCTCCTGCTCCTTGGATGCTGCCTGACCTGCAGTGCTTTTCCAGCACCACGCTCTTGATATTGGGATCAGAGTCACATCAGGCCAGACTAGGTAAAGAGGGTAGTTTTTTTTCCCTGAATGACAATAGGAAATTATGTGGATTTTATAAATCCAGCAGTTGTAGAGCCACTTCTACTGAGCTAACGAAAATAGAAATTGCTGGAAAAGCTTAACGGGGCTGGCAGCATGTGTGGAGAGAAATCAAAGTTAACATTTTGATTTGAGTGACCCTTCCTCAGAACTGAGCTAATTTCTGTTTTTGCAGGTTTTAAACAAAAATATCTGATTTTAATTCTCCAAGTGTCATAAAGGGATTTGAACTCATGTTCTTCAGAACATTAATTCAGAATCTCTGCATGATTAGTTGGTGCAATCCATTCCTGAATTGGAAACTCACTGCCTCTGAGAAACTAATGACTTGAATCGCTGTTTAAGGAGCTCTTGTTTTGCAAATTAGATTCAAAGTAGCATTTAATTGTATACAAACAAATTTCTGCACCATCTAGGCTTTTTTGCAGAAACTTTTTCACGCATCATTTACCACATTTAGTCTTTTCCCTCCAATGTATTTCCTGAATTCTTTGGAAGACCTCTCTGGTGTGGCTTTATGTTATTCATTTATTACTATGTTTTTCTAACATTTTAAAGTTATTACTTGGCAATCTTCTGCATCTTAACATCTACAGTATTCAAAATGATTCTGTTCCATGTTAAAACAAGTAAATCACAAAAGTAATGGACCAGTAAAATGAACAAAACAAATACAAACACTGAAATAGGTTTCTGGGTGGGATACTTTAAAATGGTGCTACCTCTTAGGAAGATGTTTTCATTGTCACACAGGCAATTATTTTATCATCATTATTCTTTAATTGCAGATTTCTTTGTACATAGGGTTGATATTTTCTCTCTAGTAACGAAATGATGAAAGTTTTCTTTACAAATTTTTCCATGTTCCAGCTTCTGTGAGTTAATAAAGAAGTATAGTTTTATTTTAACCTTGGTTATAGATATTGGTATTGTGCTGATTGGCTGTCGTGGCTTTTAATCAAAGGGAAAAAAAAATCCTCTGATCACATGATTTTGGTTTACAGATGGGCTGGATCATGGACTTTAAACTTTTCAACTTTAAACAGTTAAAAATGTGTGCCAATTTGACATGAACATGTTCTCTAACTGTCTGTGTGACAGTAAGTGATTGACTGCCATGGGAAAATGTAAGAGGATTAGGAGTGAGGACCTATTGTGTTTGTATATGAAACTTGAGTGCCATCTTCAAAAGGTTGTACGTATGGACAAATTAGTAAGTGTCTCATATTAATGATGTCAAATAAACCTTTTGTTCTGACATCATCCACTTTATCCATTGCCCAGTGGAATTAATTTGCATGGGACCATATTATCACTGCAAACCTTGCAATTTGAAATATATTAAAGAGCAGGTTGCTGCCTGATGAAATCCCCATGTGTAAGGAACCACAGGTGATATTACTCATTTGACATTGTCCTGAGTAATTCTACAAATTGGCTTGCTGTGAAATCATTGAGGTATCGCAGCAATAACATTTGTCATAGACAGACATGACTCATCTCGAGGAAGCTATGCAGATTTTCAAATTGCAGAGGATCACGGTTAATTAATTCAAGGATGAGTAAAATTAGAAGTGAGTTTCCAACCTAGAAACAAGATTTCGAGTCCACTGTAAATAATGCAATAGATTTTCACTGAATTAGGAATAAAGAGATAATTAAAACACAAGGTGAGAACTATGTATTTAATGAGCTCTTGCTCTCCAATTGCAGACTAAAGATAACTGGATTATTGACTACAATTTTCAAAAGAAGCCTCTTTAACAATGATACTTTTGTTTCTTTCAGTATTTTTTCTCTTCCTATACAGGTAGGAATGCATCCGCAGCATATCATTTTCTCTGTTCTTTTACAGTTAACTTTAAAGCATTTGGAATATTTTTCTTCTACATGTTAGTAATCTTTCATATCTGATGCACATAATTAACATCTTCGAATAGTTGTTATATAATCCACAAATGGAGATTGTAAATCAATACTAATCTCTGTCCCCCTTCTTGATCTCACTCAGTTCTCTCCATGTAGCCCCAATTCTTATCTGCTCCTGTTGTCCAGTGTTTGGAACTCAATTGCAGAAGTCAAGCTGGGAATTCACAAATAGTTTTGCAGGTTGATGAATTACATCTGCAGTGTGCAGCAGAGTTTAAGTCCCTACAACAAGGAGGGATGCAAAACAAAACACCTGGAGAAGTCAGGGATCAGTTATTTGAGTAATGTATTTCATGACCTGTACAATTTCCATGTCTGAAAAATGCCAAAAATTCCTTCTGAATTCACCTTCCTTGTTATCCTTGCTTCTGCATCAAAGAATACTGAAACCATTCCTCCAATCTTTATATCAATGCCATTATGTCAATCCAGACTAATAAACTGCAATGTAAAGAACTTTCAGACCAAGATGCCAATTGTGATACAGGAGGTGAATTTAATTCCATCATAAAAATGTTCCTGTAAAGAGGGTCAGAAGAGTTTGTGAAGGCTGCTGGTCCTCACGTTAGGAGCTATGAGATGATTGAGATCACCAATCCCTAGATTGAGCCTGAAAGAGCCCAGCTAAGACAGCAATATGTCCATTGCTGAGGCAGCTGGCTTTCTGTTTGGTACTGTTTGAGGAGCTGACAAGGGAACAGGCATTCGGACAGAGAGGAATTCATGGTGTTTCCACTGTATCTGTTATTCCTGCATTACCTGGCCTGTTCACTTCCTCAGGACTGCCGGAGAACAGATTACAGAAAATGTGACAACATAAAAAGCCTAACCTATGTGATCCACAGGTATAGCCCAGGCTTTGCAGGTAGCCATTTGAGCATTGACTTCCATTTTCAGGCTCACCTACAGTATCCTTTCCATTTTACTGCAGGCTGACAGCAAACAGCCTAGAGGCTGATACCTCTCATACTTTCAGCGTTGTTCTAATACTTCATGAAAAGCCTCCCAGTTCCTGGAAGTGTGCGCCCTGCAGTTTATTTCTCATAGAGACGATTCACTGTCTGTTTAAAATAAGGATGTGATGACACCTGCTTCTCCTCATCTCCAAATCGCCATTGTTGTTAATGTATCAGACTGATTGTTTGAGATATCCTGTACTGGATGAGCCTTTATTGGTTGAGGCATACATTATAAGGGCAAGAAGGTTATGTTGGAGCTGTACAGCACTTTGCTTAGACCACAACTGGAATACCGTGCACTGTGGGTAGAAAGAGAGGGGACCTGTTAGAGGTGGATATAATTATGAGGGGTATGGGCAGAGTAGAAAGAGTGTCCCCCTCAGTTAAAGGGCCAGTAATGAAGGGGCAAATGTTCCATTTAAGCTAGTCATAAAGAATTCTTGAAATGGAAACCTGATCAGGTACCTGGCAAATTCAGCTCGCTGCTTACTCCAAAGGATTTCCATGTTGCATACAACAAAATTGCATTGTAAGGCACAATCCACAGGCACCAGCCACACATGGCTCTCATCCAAAGACATTGGCATCCAGCACTTACCAACTCCTCACAACACTGTACACAAGGACAGGCACCCAGCTGAAGGAATCGATAAGGCTGCAACCTAGGGCTGCCTGCCTGTTCTCTTAGTATTTATTCACCTTGTACCTATCTGCACAAGCCCAGCATTGCCTTATTGCTGTGCCAATTAGTCCCACAATCAAACAGATTGCCTTGCTGGTCAGTTCTCAATACAGGTCTATACATCTTGCTGTATAGCAGTGTACTACTTCAATCTCATGCCTGCTCCGTACACCAGCAGCTAATGCAGCAAACATACTACATGTGCAGCAAGCAATCAGCCATATCTCTAAGTCTTACAGGAATAGTCTTCAACAAAGTCCATGAAGATACCTGCCAGTCTGGGGACCCTGGCACAATATGTCAAGGGCAGTCTCCAATACCAGCGAATTGGCCACTGTCATGTGTCCGATCAGGGTGATCTTGGTGAAGGAGTCCATGTCTCTGCAATCTGGTCAGTGGGTCACTGTGCCAGTCCTGTGCCTCCATAGCTACCAGTCCATGGACCTAGGGCTATTATTGTCAGAGAAATGTGCAGACACCAGTTAGAGGCCTGACCATTTCTTATCCAGGGCTGTCCAGATAGATCACCTCAAAAGGGTGGGCCATGGTCAGTGCACTGGGTCTGCCCACAGAAAGTAAAAGGAAAGAGGTGGGGTGTGGGAGTCCAGAACTAGACGGGATAGGTTTAGGGTGAGCGGGGAAAGAATTAAAACGGATCTAAGGGTTACATTTTTCATGAAAAGGTGGTACATGTAAGAATTGAGCTTCCAGAGGAAGTGGTGGAGGTGGGTACAATTACAACATTTAAAAGGCATTTGGATGAGTAAATGAATAGGACGGGTTTAGAGGGATATGGGTCAAATGCTGACAAATGTGACAAGATCTATCGAAGATATCTGGTCAGCATAGATGGATTGGACTGAAGGGTCTGTTTTTGTGCTGTACATCTCTATGTCTCTGTGAAGTGGGTGAAGGGAGGAGCAAGTGCAACTATCTTCTTGGGATGGTAACTCAACAAAATTATTCTTTGGACTGGGCTCTGTCGGCTTGGGGAAATGAAGCAACAGTATCTGTAAGAGTCGGTTAGAGTAAAGTATGGATGGCAAGGTGTTCAATGGAATGGATAGGGTTCAGAAATGATCAGGAGGGACAGAGAATGACTATACTTGGTGTAGTCACCTGATATAACAGTGGCTGCATGAGAAAGGGGGAAGCTCATGTCAATGGGTTGTCTGTGGACCCAGAGCAGTGCAGAGATTATGCAGTTTACAGCAAGAGTGACCAGGAAGAGAATGTGGCTGTTTGGGGGATCACTGACACATTCAAGTGGAAGCTCTAAGCCACTGACTGTTGTGTTGAAGATTGAAAGTGTACAATGGGGAGAAAAATGGCTGTGACCACACTTGGAGTGGGTGAAGTAAGTGTCTCAACATGTGTGGAAGGGAGTTTCAGCAAACACCAGTCATAAAGCCACTAAGAGGAAAGAACATTGTACACAGAGTCATGTACTGAACAGGACAGAGAGCTGCAGGATCCCTATTCCCTGCATATCTTCATGTGTTGCCTCTGGCTCTGTTGCACATTCCAGACATCACTGACCACTTTGCTTACACCAACACTTTTAGACACGGAGGACATGAAAGAATAGGAATGTTGTATGAAGAGGCCCATGGTTATTAGCAGCACCCTTAGCCCTGGATCCAGTTTCTTCCTCTTGCTTCCAGATTGAGCAGCAAACGCTCAACACAAACATCCATCCATGGAACATCATCTGTACACGAAGATATGCCTCATTTCAATAACAATGCATCTTGGGGCTACACAGAGAGACAAACAACCAGATGTAAGGTGAACTCAAAGTAAAGTGCCCTCAGTAGGTATTCTCACTCCCACTGAGCGTGTTCCTTTCACAGCTGGGGTGAGCGGAGCCTGCTCAGCTATGGAGCCCAATGCCCTGGAGGTTTGATCTGGTGACTCCAGGGGCTACTAATGTCCGAACAGGTCAGACATGCCAAGGATTTCTGCCAGATCCAAGTTGATCCTCCTCAGTGTGAAATGAAAGGGTTGGAGACCAAGTTACAATATAGAACATTACAGTGCAGTACAGGCCCTTTGGCCCCCGATGTTGCACTGACCTGTGGAACCAATCTGATGCCTATCCACCCTATAGTATTCCATTTTAATCCATATGTTTATCTAATGACCATTTAAATGCCTGTAAAGTTGATGAATCTACTCAAAGTTTGTGAGAAGATTTGTAGCTCGGGTGCTCGTTGTTGTGGTTCTGTTCGCCGAGCTGGGAATTTGTGTTGCAGACGTTTCGTCCCCTGTCTAGGTGACATCCTCAGTGCTTGGGAGCCTCCTGTGAAGCGCTTCTGTGATATTTCCTCCGGTATTTGTAGTGGTTTGTCTCTGCCACTTCCGGTTGCCAGTTCCAGCTGTCCGTTGCAGTGGTCGGTATATTGGGTCCAGGTCGATGTGCTTATTGATTGAATCTGTGGATGTGAATCTGTGAATCTATTACTGCTGCAGATGAGGCATTCCATGCCCCTACTACTCTCTGAATAAAGAAACTAACTGTGGCATGTGTCCTACATCTATCACCCCTCAATTTAAAGCTATGTTCCCTCATGCTAGCCATCACCATCTGAGGAGAATGGCTCTCCCTGTCCACCTTATCTAACCCTCTGATTATCTTATATGCCTCAATTAAGTCACCTCTCAAGCTTCTTCTGTCTAATGAAAACAGACTCAACTCCCCCAACCTCTCCTCAGAAGACCTTCCCTCCATACCAGGCAACATCTAGTAAATCTCCTCTGAACCTTTTCCAAAGCTTTCACATCCTTCCTATAATGCTGTACCCAGAACTGTACACAATACTCCAAGTGCAGCCGCACCAGAGTTTTGTACAGCTGCAACATGACCTCATGGCTCCAAAACTCAATCCCTCTACCAACAAAAGCGAACACACTATATGCCTTCTTAACAACCCTATCAACATGACTGCAACCTTCAAGGATGTCTATACATGGACAGCGAGATTTCTCTGCTCACCCACACTACCAAGAATCTTACCATTAGCCCAGTACTCTTTATTGCTGTTGCTCCTTCCAAAATGAATCACCTCACACTTTTCTGCATTAAACTCCATTTGCCACTTTGCAGCCCAGCTCTGAAGCTTATCTATGTCCCTTTGTAATCTGCAAACTCCTTTGGCACTATCCACAACTCCACTGACCTTAGTGGCATCCATAAATTTACTAACCCATCCTTCTAGACCCTCATCCATGTTATATATAAAAATGACAAACAGCAGTGGACCCAAAACAGATCTTTGTGGTACACCAATAGTAACTGAACTCCAGGATGAATATTTCCCATCAACTACCACCCTCTGTCTTCTTTCAGCAAGCCAATTACTGATCCAAACTGCTAAATCACCCTCAATTCCATGTCTTCATATTTTGTGCAATGGCCTACCATGAGGAACTTCATCAAATGCCTCACTGAAATCCATATACACCACATCAACTGCTTTACCCTCATCCACTAGTTTGGTCACCTTCTCAAAGAATTCAATAAGGTTTGTGAGGTATGAACTACCCTTTACAAACTATGTTGACTATCCCTAATAATAAATCCTACCTCTTAAAACACTTCACCCACTGCTGAAGTAAGGCTCACTGGTCTATAATTACCAGTTGTTTCTACTCCCCTTCTTGAACAAGTTAGGGTTGACGTGGAGGGCCCAGTCACCTTGAGAGTGTCGATAGAGGAATCTCTTACATGTGGCTCCTCCTGCAGCTGGATGCTTCCTGGCACTGGCCTATTTCTTTGTGAGGATGGGGCTGTAGAAGAGCCCATCAGTTTCCCTGTCCCCCTGTCCCCCTGTCCCCTGTAGCCATGCCTTTGGATGAGAACCAGAGCTGTCAGTGAATGTCCAGCATCGCAGGAAGTGCAGGACCCACACGGTGTGGCAGATGTGGAACTGACAGTGCCAATAGCAGCAGAGTCGGGACGATGTCGGGCAGCAGTAACTGGAGGAGCAGAGAGGGTCAAGTTTGCGGAGAGGGAAAGATGAAATCGAGAAGCTGTTTCAGTTGTATTAATACCAATGTAATATTAATTTATTCAGTATTTTACCATTTACACAATTTAATAAGTAATTTATTCTGTAATCCGGAATAAAGCAACATTCTCCACTTTTCACTATACTTAGGTGCAAGTGACAATATATTAAATAAATCTATAAATCTAACCCTAACCCCAATCCCAGGGCTACTGGAGTTGGCTCTTACCCCAGAAGCCATCAAATCTGTTTTGAAGAGGTAGCAAAATGATTGCATTGGCTTGTTGCACTGCTGCAACTTCTGGCTAATGTGAACCATTTCCTCCCTTGCACCCATCTGCCACTCATATTCCTTCCTGTACACATGGTCACAATCCCTGAACACTGAATCCACTGGGTCCTCCCCTGCCTGTAGCAAAGCAGATGTCTGGTCTCGGGGGCCCTCAGCCAACAGTGAGCAGTGAGAGTCAGCTGCTCGCCAGCTCATGCTCCCACATTTTCTCAGCTTTATGTTCTAACCGAGGTCTTGTACCTGGGCTGGCGTGGGGCTGCAGCGGGCAGCCTTGCTGTTGCTTCTACTTCTGGCCTCAACATTCCCTCAGAGATTGAGGAGGTAGGTTCTGGGGGAGCCAGGCAGTGGTGAGGGAAATGCTGATAGTATTCCAAGTCCAAAGAGAGAAAAGATGGATTAGGGTTAAATGTACTGTGCAATGAATGAGACTAACAGTGGGGTTAATGTGAGAGTTGCTGTGGAATGAAGAATGGGACCTCAGGTCGCAGGACATGATATCCCAGCATCCCTGTAGGAGCAGTCAGTTCGATGTGATGGGTCACTAAATGGGGGGAGGTGTTGTGCAGGAAAGTGCTAAAAGGAGACATGGTGGTTGGGGGGTTGGCGGTGGGAGATGGGAGCTGGTACTTGGTGATTGGGTGAGACTCAACGCTAATGGTATTCATCAAAAACTGGTTTCCCTGCCATCAATTGCCATTCCCTCGATGCGAACAGCAACTCCAAAATGGCCGGGAGAACATTCCGGGTGGGCACGGTCAGTCGATTTGATGAACAAAAGCGTGGGACCCGTGTCTGCTGGACATTAGGTCAAAGGTCAAAAGGTGAAGTATGCATTTGCAACACTAACCACATTTAATTTGCAAACATTTCTTCACCCACGTGCAATGCAGGCAGAGTGAACATGCTGATGCATCAGATGCTGGTTAAAGACTGACCGCGCCATGAAATTGTATAAATGCTAAACTAACATTTAAATTTCAGTGTTGCAGAAATTAGTGGCAATGAATTAAAAGGAGTCAAATGCTGATCAAAAGCATCAATCGCTTGTGGAGCTTCCAAGGTTAGTATGGGACCAGGGGAATGTCACTGCATTGTATGTGGTCAGTTTGATAATGGACTTTATTGAATGACCTGATTGACAACTGATTCAATGAAAGATGGCTGCAAAAGACCATGATAGATGGTGAAGATTATCACCAGGCCAGCCTTTGGTTTGCATGTGGGGTATTCTTCATGCTCTATGTGCTGCCTCTGGCTGACAATAAAAGCTCAAGATTGGATTTGTCTGATTGCTTGCCTAAATGAAATGTTCCTATACCAGACAATGACAAGATCTGGGTCTACACTAGGTGTTGGAGAAAGAGTGGCACTGACTTAGACAGAATATAACTAATGACAGACAAGCTATGTCGCTTGGTGACTAAATAGACACTCAGATGGCCATTGCATTGCCAGTGAAGGGCGGTGGCAGATTGCTAATGCCCGTCCACGTGCACAGTAAGCTTTCAAGTATAACGTGAGTAATGCTAGTCATGTGGTAGATATCTGCTAAGAGGTGAATTGCTCTGGGAACTATGTATGGTAAAGTGAAGTTAGAATTGACATGAGGGAGGCCATTGGGTCAAGTAGGTGCTCGAAACGTCGAATTCTCTATTCCTGAGATGCTGCCTAACCTGCTGTGCTTTGACCAGCAACACATTTGCAGCAAGTAGGTACTAAATGAGGCACATTTGGTAAAATTTAATAAAAAACATTTTTGGGCCTTGCATTGAGAATCCCTCCAAAAAATCTAATGCAACTCACACCTAGCTGAAATACAGAAGATTTAGCTCCTCAAAATGCTGGAAGAATAAAAAGGTCATGTGGTTCTGTCAGATCATTCCAATCCTCACTCCAGTGAAGCTCCAATATGCTTGATGCACAACTGCAGTGTAAATGGGGAATTTGTGTTTATGTGGTTTTCGTCAATTCATTTTCAACGATAAAATTTTATAGGGTGCACTATCTTCTTTGCTTAGATTACCATTAGTACTTTAGTCAAACTAAACTTTCATACAGGGGCTGCTAATTCATAATGTCTGCACTGAACAGATGGTGAAAAATGACCTAAATTCAAAATTTTTAATAAAATGGAGACATAAATTAAGGCTAGTAAATGTGATATGTGAAGCAATGACATCACCACTTGGCTCTTGAACTGACATATTGTGGATTTTTATGGAATTGGAAACTGACTTATGAACGATTCATTATTGAAATGTTGTTGTCTAAATCCCTAAATCATCCAAGATCATTTGTAAGAATATTGTCGCACTGTGGCACATAATACACATTTTGAATAAGTGTATGATGATAGCATCGAACAGCATGCATGACAAAACAAATAGACATTCTCATTACTTGATTGAGTCTCTACTTTAGTAGGTCTTTTATCAGTTTCCCTTAAATATTCAAAGTCTTTGCTTTATTTCTCATACCGACAACGATCTAATGCAGAAAAAGATGAAATGTACTTTCCATCCATTGTTTAATTCATTAACATTCCTATTTTATGCTCTAAATTTTGTAAATTTGGTGACATTTCTCAGCTATACTCAACGAAATGCCTCAGCTGTATTCCTTCACTCTCCTCCAAGTGAACCAGATTGTGAATTGATCTTTATTTAATTTTATCTTCTGCCCCTATGATCATACGGAGTAACTTTGCCTGTGCACAGTAACATAATTAAGAATTGCTGACATTTTGGACAATTGTAATGCAGTCCACTGAGGAGGTGTCAGGAGGCAGATGAATGTAGAATTTTGCAGGAGGACTCGAATTGGAATCCCCTTGGCAGAAAAATGGAAGTGAATCAGATGGGTAATGGAAAATGAAGGGGGCAGAAATACCACATGGAAACAACAGGAAAGCAAGTTAGGTTGTTAAAACGTTTATTGCCTCACATTTTCATACCAGTAGCATTGGATTAAATTCTGAATTAGTAGGGTGGTGCATGTCAATACAGTGACATCAAAAACTGACTTATTAAAGACAACATTTCATAGAATCCCTACAGTGCAGAAAGAGGCCATTCAGCTCATCAGGTCTGCACCAACCCTCAGAACAGCATCCCACCCTGACCTAGTCCCCCCACTCTATCCCCATAATCCCACATTTCCCATGCCTAATCCACCTAACCTACATATCACTGGATACTACAGATAATTTGTCATGGCCAATTCACCTAGCCTGCACATAGAGTCATAGTCATTGAGTCACAGAGCCATACAGCATGGAAACAGACCCTTCAGTCCAGCCAGTCCATGCCAAACATAATCCCAAACTAAACTAGTCTCATCTGACCCATATCCCTCCGAACCTTTCCTATTCATGTATCTATCCAAATGTCTTTTAAATGTTGTAATTTTACCTGTATCCACTACTTTCTCAAGAAGTTCATTCCACATGCGAATCACCCTCTGTGTAAAAGAATTGTTTTATGTCTTATTAAATCTCTCTCCACTCACCTTAAAAATGTAACTTCTAGTCTTGAAATCCCCCATTCTAGGGAAAAGCACACCTTTGGACTGTGTGAGGAAACTGGAGCACCCAGACAACATGGGGAGAATGTGCAACCTCCATGCAGACAGTCACCCAAGGCTAGAATCAAACACACATTTCTGGTGCTGTGAGGCAGCAGTGCTAACAGCTGAACCACTGTGCCACAGAGGCAACAGTGCTGACTTTAATTTGAAGGTTAACCAAAGTGGAACTGTCTTCCACTAGTGTTCAGTTGACAGGAAAGAGGAAGCACATTCTTACAAAGGAAAGGCTTGGCTCTGAGGAGTTGAGATACAGAACCTTAAATACAAAGATTGAGAATGACGAATGAAGGACTACAGCCATAAATGGAAAGATCAGCTGACAAAAGCCAATGGGACAATGGCAGCATGTTTTCTCTAAGTCAGTAAAAGGGAGTGAGCTCCAAATGGAACTCCTCTACCCAATTGTCCTGGATCTATGGACACAGGAGAAGTGCACAGGAAGGAAGTGCAGGGTGCAAAGCCACAATTACTGACACTTCAGGAGTGGGAAGAGGTTCAGACCACCATTGATCAGGATTGACCAAAACACCATGTAGAGTGAGAGAGGCAGAAGATTAGTCTTTGGAACTTGCATGAATTACTTGGAGAACAGCAATGCCAGTGAAAATGACATGTCTCCAGGAAACAGACACTGAACTCTTTGCAATGTGGCAGGACAACCTACATCCAATGGACTTGATCAGCACCTTATGCCAACATGTGGGATTTGAACCCAAGCTTCCTGGGCAACAGGTAGGGGCACTACACCATAAGGCCCCTATCCCACTTAACTTTATGATATGAGCAAATTTGGAAATATTACATTTTGTCCCCACATTCAAACCATTTATATGGAATGTGTGCAGTTATGTCCCAAGCAGTGATCCTTATAGAACACCAGTCATCACAGCCTGGCATCTTGAATAGCACCCACTTATTTCTCGTCTCTGCTTTCTGTTTGTCAACTAAGTCTCAGTCTATATTTCCCTGATCCTATGTGCATAATTTTGTTTCCCAACCTCTTGCATGGAACCTGATGAAAGGTATGAAGTGCTCTTTTGGAATATGGCACAGAATGTGGACTGCTTCAGTATCTGAGGAGCCATTTACTCATACAGTCATAGAGTTGTGCAGCAGAAAGAGGCTCATCAGTCCAACTTGTTCATGCCAACCAGATATCCTAAATTCATCTAGTTCCATTTGGCCCCAGATCCCTCAAACCCTTCCTATTCATAAATCCAGCCAGATGTCTTTTAAATTTTGTAATTGTACCAGCTTCCACCACTTCCTCTGGCAGATCATTCCATTCACACACCACCCTGTACATAAAATAAATGCTCCTTCAGTCCCTTTTAAAGCTTTCCCTGTCACCTTAAACCAAAGCCTTCTAGTTTTGGACTCCCCTAATCTAGGGAAAAGACCTTGACTATTTACCCTATCCATGCCCATCATGATTTTATAAACCTCTATAAGGTCACCCCTCAGCCTCCAATGCTTCAAGGAAAACAGCCCCCAGCCTATTCAGCCTCTCCCTATAGCTCAAATCCTCCAACCCTAGCATCATCCTTGTAAAATTTTTTTGAACACCTTCAAGTTAAACAAAATCTGCCTATCACTAGGAGACCAGAATTGATGCAGAATTCCAAAATTGGCCTAACCAATGCCCTGTTCAGCTGCAACATGACATCCTAACTCCTCTGCTCAATGTACTGACCAATAAAGGCAAGCATAGTAAATGATTCTCCACTATCCTCTCAAACTGTGACTCCACATTTAAGGAACAATGAACCTGCACTACAAGGGCCCTTTGCTTGGCAACAGTTTCCAGGGCCCTACTATTAAGTGTCCTGATTTGCCTTACATTTATTTAAATTAAGCTCCATTTTCCACTTCATGGTTCAGCTGCCTATCTGATCCTGTTGCACTCCAAGATAACTTTCTTCACTGTCCACCATACTATCAATTTTAGCCAGGAATGGTGATGAACATTTGCAATCATTGGCAAACATCTCTGACCTTATAATGGAGAAAAGGTCTTTGATGAAGCAGCTGAAGACTTTTTAACTCCTAGAATCCATAAAGTGTGGAAACAGGCCAATTGACTCACCAAGTCCACACTGACCATTCAAAGACCAGTCCCACTCTACTACCCTATCCCTGTAATCCTGCTTTCCGCATGGCTAATCCACCTAACTTACACTTCCCCTGGACACTATCAGCAATTTAGCTTGGCCAATCCACATAGTCTACACATCTTGGAAGGTAGAAGGAAATCAGAGTACGTGGAGGAAACCCACGCAGACAGAGGGAGAATGTGCAAACTCCACATAGACAGTTGCCCGAGGGGGAATTGAAACTGGATCCCTGGCACTGTGAGGCATCAGTGCTAACCACTGAGCCACCATTCCACCGGTGGTTGGCCCAAGGACATTACCCTGAGAAACCCCTTCACAGATGTCCTGGAGCTGAGATGGCTAGTACATTTTACCATTTAGTGAGGTAAACCAAGGCAAGTTAAGGTTTGTTAGAAATTTTAAGCTTGGGAAAACACCAACAGCTCAGAGAGATAGACTTTTCTTTCACTTTGTTTCGGGCAGTTCTGTTAAGGTCCTTTGGTGGAGATTGTTGTATAGGGTAGCGCTTGAAGTAAGGAATTAGTGATGGCCCCAAACCAGAAGTGTTTAGATTATTTAGAGGTGACTATATTTAAGCTCGGCTTTGTAATACTTCTTCCTGGAGATATCAACGTTTCCAATCTAGAAGTTAAAGTCATATTTAAGTGAAAATGATAGTCAAATAATTTTCCTCAATTGAACCTCCTTCTGCCTCATTTCTGGGCAGTGCATTCCAGACCTTAATTACTTGTTGAGCGATTTTTTTTTCTTATATGACTCTTATTTCTTTTGAAAAAAAATCTTTAAATCCATGCCCTTTTTTTTTGTCCTTTTACGATGAGAAACAATTCTCCTCATCTATCCTATGCAACTCAGTCATGATTTTGAAAAACTCTTTCATGACTCTGGAAAGGCAGATATATTAATTATTAAACCCTGTCATACACATGGACAAAAACCCACATGTCACTTGTTCAAAATCCAGGTTCTAAAATAAATGAAGTTTGCGTGTATAAATTACACACCTTTCATCATAACAATTGGACCCACACTGCTATCCTGGTGATTATGATATAATTACAGATCTTTCATCAAAAACTAATTTTAATCCTCTGATAGCTAATTAGATAAAGGGGCCATATAGTTTGTTGCTACGCTTAACATGTCATAAATCTTATTAACTTGAAACATTTTAAGTCAGCCAGTCTCAGCTGTGATAATACTAAATGCTAAAATTAGCGTCAGTATCCTCAAGCAGGAGTTAGCCTCAGTCTGTGTATGTTTGCAAGCATATTATTTGACTCAAGGGCGTGTGTGTGTGTGAAAGAGTGTGTGAGAGACGTGTGAGTGTGAGAGAGAGAGAGAGACAGCGAGAGAGACAGGCATCAGTTGAGATCAGCAGTGCAGACAGCTGTGAGGGCCACGTTTGACTGAATGACCTGCTGACAGTAACTGCCCTGATGTTGCACATGCATAATATCCATTTGGATAACGTATGCAAGGCCTCTTGCCATCTGTTGAATGATATCTCAGCATTAGTCTGGGGAAGGTGCTTTATTAGTGGAGAAAGATTAGCTTTGCTTCACTCATGAAAATAGACGAAATGTATCGGCTCCTTTTTATTACTTGTTCCTTATAAAGCAACTTCTGTGGTGGTTTAGCTTTCTAATGTATTCTTCAGCAAAGTTGAAGAGATAGTAATTTTGTGACACAGTCATTTCACTGAATTGAAAATATAAATAGCAACATGGGCATATGCCAGCATAAAGTAGACTCTTGAATAAATGAACCTCACTGTATAAGTAAGGGAACAGAAGGCAAACAGCAAGAAGCAACAAAATTTATTCAGGAGATAGGAGCAACAGGATACAACCTAAATCAGAATGATTGGCAATGATGCCGGCAACACGTGTGCAGTAAATAATACCAATAAATAACTGTTCTTTGTATGTATTTATTGACCGTGGAATAACTTGTGTTTGCCTGAAGGCACTCAGTGACAGTGATGAATCTTAGCTCTACAAGCTGTCAATCATGAGAAATAATGCTGCGGATTTTCAGCTATTTATTTCAATGTTGTTTAATTTGAGAACAAGCTAATAATTAGGTCTGGACTTTAAGATCCTGACACAATGAAAGGGGGAAGGGTAATCTAGTAGCATGAAGGATATCTGTAAGAAAGGGAATGCAATACATTTGCCCTTGGAGCTTCTTTTTAATCTAAACATTGCATTTCTGGGTTTCACAGTCAATGATCTTGAGCAACATAATAACTACCTACGTTGATTTCGATTCCAGTATTTAAAGGTCACTCCAATCAGGTAACTAGATTGTGTTTGAAGGTGAAAGCAGAACATGGATGGAATGAACTGCACCAGTTCCAAGGCTCACCTTATTTTAGAGATGCCTGCCTGGATGAGATGTTTCATTAATAGTTTGCAGAATATGCACCCAAGTGTAAATAGGATTGATGACATTGCTTTGGATTCCTGTACTGTTAATGCCATCATTTTGGCTATCTTTGTCCTCATATCAGGTCAAGAGTCAAATGGCAATAGCAATACCAATGTTGATCTAATTTAGTGGAGTTTCAAAGTTTAAGATTATGGAGAACAAAGTTGCTAAAGTAATCTCTAAAGTTGTGGAAATAAACCCTCAACAGAAGTATTGTGAGCAAAGCCTTTGATACGAAGGATTAGGTCAGCAGTTTGACACAAAGTTTCAGGAAAGCAATCAAAAGATTTTAGTTCTTTATTGACATATTTCTCTGTCATGTTGTCAGCTCCTCAACTGCAGGTGTTATTTTAACGTGAGTTCCATAAAGCTCAAACAAGCCTGTAGATACATAGTTATATTGTTAAAGCCATGTTAATATAGCTGCAATGAACAATTAGCATATCAAATTTGACATCTTGCCTCTCGTGGGGACATTTTTCACATGCAGCCTTACATGCTGCTGTCAAATGCAGTAATTACCAGATTATAACAACTTCCTGATGTATTGTCAATTTCCTTCCTTTTAAATCCCTCACCCCTATGCACTCACAAATTAAAACCCTAGGAAGATTGATGTTTGTAAGAAAAAAAAATTGAACCTCAGTTTTAATTTTGTGAGATTTGTTAAATATCTTATAGTTCTGCTTGTGGATGGTATCTATTCTAATCAAAGTGGTGATATGTTGCTATGGATTAGTGATGTTGAGAAATATGAATATCAATTTGCATAAACTGATTAAATGTTGCTACAATTTATCCCTCTCTAGTGAAAGTGTATTGATTACCATAAGCTTTCTGACTGGTCAGCATATTTCAGATAATCGGTTTCAAGCTCTTTAAGTGACTGGTCAAATTTCAGCTAAAAAAAAAGAAAAAGTAAGATTAAAATAAACAATTATTGAAAATATTGAACAGATCAGGCAGCATTTGTGTATGGAAGCAGAGGGAACGTGTCAGGTCAAGCTGACTTCTCAACAGAAAGATTGTGGAAGTTTTTAAGACAATTGAAGGAGAATGGAGCCAAGAGAAACAAAAAGAAAGTTCTGATCTCATATTTATACCATGTTAGGTTTTAATTGCTATTAAATAACCTCTCTGGCACTGAAAATTAAATCTTATAGAAGTCTTTACTACAGATTTTCATTATTGTTGGAGATTTTTAAGCATTAAGAAAAACTAATTTAGCTTTTGTTTTTTGTCTCTCTTTAACCTTTCTTCTGTTTTGATTTTTGCACATGATTCGATATTGAATTGTACATGATGCTTCTTGGTTCAGACTCTACTTGTCGCAGTAATGATTCTGTAATATGGTTAAATAGATATAGCTTTATTCTCTGTTTATATAGGTCCCAGATACCCTGTAAGTAACACAATGCCAAAATGAATTTCTAGTCATTGCACATTCTGCTGCATAACCCTATCTTTAAGTTTAAGTGTGGTGAAAGATTGGAACAGTTTGTTCATTACTAAAACTGAATCCATTATGACCACATGACTTTCTATATATCTTTATTTTAGAGCATGGAAAAATACCTTACAGGCACTTTAAACACTTCACAAGGGAATATTTTAATAGTTTAGAATTCAATCAACAGTATTAGTCCCAGCATTTATATTAATAATCATGATATGATTTTCAGTCATCACTACAAAATAGAATTGAGGAATTTGCTTCTCGAGAATCCAAGTGCAGCATCATGGGAATATTTTCACAGGCAACTTAAGGTTTTTGATATCGGAAGCAAGTATTTCAACTATCCAGATGTGTCTGGTCAGTGATTCTTGGCTCAGCTAACTCTGAGCACTGTTGTACCAAATGACAGCTTTGGCTTTGACAGTAATGGGTAAGGTTAAAGATTCAATATAACTTTGTAGTGTTGATGTGGAAAGCAGAGATCATGTGTTTGTTTACTGTTTGATTTGGTTTTCTGTCTAAGGAAACATTGTTGCATAACTGGGAAAGAAAGAAAGTGAACTTTTCCCTGCATCTAAAGGCAGAACACAGACTAAGACACACTAAATGCAAAATAATCCACACATTTCCACCAGATTTACCTCATGAGGCTATAAAATGAACTTCCATGTTGAAGCATTTTACAATTTATTAATGCTGAAACTGGTATAATGTAATACTTCTAATTACCCTACTTCTAGTTTTTTTTTAAGTTTTGCATCTATGTTTTTGAGAAATGAAATTTGGGAAATGAAAATTTCTTTTCAATGAAGTGGCAGTTTATTGTGAATGAATAAATGGAGAGTTAAGGCGAAAAATGGGCATAGCGGCAGATTTTGGCGCAAGGTGAATGGTGTTTCTAGAATGTGTGCCCAAAAATAGTGACCTCTCTTTAATGGAAAATTTATCTCACATAAAAGCAATGAGCTTCACAGATTAATCAATAATTCTGATGACGTTTGCCAATCACAGCCTTCCAAACACCAGCTCGTTTAGACACTGAACCAACCCACAAGGATGTCTTTTACTAAAGGGTTCGAAGATGACAAGCATTATATTGGGGGGGTGGGGAGAGGAAGCAGAAGTTTAAACTGGCCCGTGGTTTTACTGTGGACCCACTGGACCAATCATGTTTTTCCCAGTTCTACATTGAACTACAAATAACCTAAGAAATTCTTCCACCTTTTGGTACTCAGTTGTCCATTTAAAGTCTACTGGTTAGGTTGTGACACAACAGGAAAACTGATAATCAGAGCATTTTTGTGATTGTTCTAACCTTTGCCTAATTTAGCAGTGGTGTCCAAAATGAGTGATATGCCATGGTTAACATATCAAAGAGTATCATGTCTGTTTTAAGAGATGCCACCCATACTTCAAAGTCATTCGATACTAAATTGACAAAATTTTGAGGGCAGTTAGGTTTGGCGCAAAAATTGATTCTTCATTCTGAATAAAAAAACTAAATTTGGGGACGGAAGAGAACAATTAGAGTTCTGAAGGTGACAGCTGAAGAGATAGTGGAGGCTTTAGTAGTGATCTTTCAGGTATCACTGGAGTCAAGGAGGGTCTCAGCGGACTGGAAAATTGCTCATGTAACCCTCCTGTTTTAAGAAGTTAGCATGGCAAAAGATGGGAAATTATAGGCTGATTTACCTGACCTCAGTTGTTGGTAAGATTTTGGAGCCCAATGTGAAGGCTGAGATTTCTGAATACTTGGAAGTATATGGTAAAATAGGGCAAAGTCAGCATGGTTTCATCAAGGGAAGGTCATGTCTGACAAATCTGTTATAATTCTTTGAGGAGTTAACGGGCAGTTCAGATCAAGGAGAGCCAATGGATGTTATCTATCTGGCCTTCCAGAAGGCCTTTGATAAGGTGCCACACAGGAGGCTGCTGAGCAAGGTAAGGGCCCATGGTGTTAGAGGCAAGGTACTAGCATGGTTAGAAGATTGGCTGTCTGGCACAGAGCAGGGAGTGGGGATCAAAGGGTCTTCTCAAGATGGCAGCTAGTGACAAGTGGTGTTTCACCAGGGTCGGTGTTGGGACCACAAATTTTCACTTTATACATTAATGGTCTAGATGAAGAAACTGAGGGCATTCTGCCTAATTTTGCAGATGATACAAAGATGGAGAGAGGGCAGGTAGTATTGAGGAGGCAGGGATGTTGCAGAAGGATTTGGACAAGTTAGGAGAGTGGGCAAAGAAGTGGCAGAAAGAGTAAAACGTAGGAAAGTGTGAAGTCATGTGCACTTTGGAAGGAAGAACATAGGCATGGACTATTTTCTAAATGGGGAGAAAATTCAGAAATCAGAAGTGCAAAGGGACTTGGCAGTCCTAGTCCAGGTTTCTCTTAAGGTAAACTTGCAGGTTGAGTCAGTAGTTAGGAAGGCAAATACAATGTTGTCATTCATCGCAAGAGGACTATTTTAATATAAAAACAGGGATGTAATTCTGAGGCTTTATAAGGCTCTGGTTAGACTGTATTTAGAGTATTGTGAGCAATTTTGGGCCCCGTATCACAGGAAAAATGCATTGGCCCTGGAGGGGGTCCAGAGGGGGTTCATGAGAATGATCCCCAGGAATGAAACACTTAACATATGAGGAACATTTGAGGACTCTTGGAGGATACTCAATGAAGTTTAGAAGAATGAGGGGGAATCTGATTGAAACTTTCATGCAACTGTAGTCAACTTGCCAAGTTTAAAGGCATTTAAATGGTCATTGGATAAACACATGGATGAAACTGGAATAGTGTAGGATAGATAGACTTCAGAGTGCTTCCACAGGTCGTCACAACATTAAAGGCTGAAGGGCCTGTACTGCTCTGTAATGGTCTATTTTCTATGTTCTTCATATTGAATGGCTTGGACAGAGTGGACATTGGGAAGATGTTTCCATTGGCAGGAGAGATGAGGACCCGAGGGCACAGCCTAAAAGAGAAGACATTTTAGAATGGAGATAAGGGGAAACTTCTTTACCCAGAGAATGTGAATCTGTGGAATTCATTGCCACAGAAGACTTTGGGAGCCAGGTCATTGAGTATACTTAAAGCAAAAATAGATAAGTTCTTGATTGTCAAGAGGATCAAAGGTTATGGAAACAAAGCGGGAAAATGGGGTTGAAAATTATGTCTTATGATCTTATGATCCAATTCTCTCCACTATTTTCTCATAACATAGTCGTGCAGATGGCAGAAATCCTGATTCTGTATTGGTCTAAGGAATCATGATTTCCTCTTTTATATGCTGTATTGAATATTTTGCTATCATCAACTGTCAAAAGTGATCTTACATTTCATTTATATACTTCAGTGTAAACAACTGGTGCTTGCAATGTTACTTCAGTCTACATGGCCTGTGCTATTTTTTTGGGGGGGGTGGGGGGGGAGTTTACTCCAATCATCTTTCAGAGAGTCAGCACCTTAGACAAGTTCTCTAGATGATCCCTCACTCTCTGCAAATTAGTGTGCCAATCCTGACATTGAATTGTCTTGGAATTGATGAAAAAAATTAAAAACACATCTGTCAAGCTCAACTGGTAACCTCTATTAGGCATGAAAGCACATGCCTACACTATTGTAATGAAATCGCCCCAGCTGCTGTTTTACTGCCCTATGAGTCTCATATAATTTTATGTACTAATGCAAAAGTATTTTCCAACAAGTGTAAGGATGAGTTAATCAAAAAACAGAACTATTTGTTTTTTGCTTACTTCGACATTCTGTGCACTGGAAGTTATTGTAAAAATGTCAATAAAGGACAGAAAGACATTTTAATTGAGGTCCCCAGTATAGAGGGATAGCTGGTTATCCAAGGACTTTCTAAACAGTCACAAGTTAGTGACAAATAGTACATACAACCAGAGATCAGACTGCTGGTCTACGGATGGGTTACACTCAGCAATGGGCTACTGTTTGTCTTTGAAGATAACATATGATTTTGAAAATCATTGAACTATGCTATAATCTCATATGTATTCAGTTCACATTTCAGTGGCCAATTTACCTTCATATAGTCTCAGTAGATTTGAGCTATATTTGGCATGTTTATTTTTGTGTGGGTGTGTTTATTCAATAGGTTATATACAATCCAGAGATGTAATTTTGTGTGTTGTCACAAAACATATTCTTAACAAAAAGGCATTTATTTGAATTTGACATTTTCTTTCAGGAAAGGGGGTTGATTTATCTTGAAAGCTTTCTTTGTCATTTAAATTTCAAACTGTCTATCAAAGATTTTGTAGGTAACCAATTTCAAATATTCATGGTTTTAAGGAAAATCATAAAACTGACATGTCAGCTAAGTTGAGAGTCCATAAATAAAAGAAAAGGAAAATACAGTCTGCAGTTTGGTGACTTGACTAGATTCAGGTTGAATTTGGAGGTTTCAATGCTCCCAATTTAAAGATGGAAACAAGCCAATGGTTTGTTCTTCTGGTGATATAGGTGTGGAGTTGAATTTTCCTTTACACTCTGCTGTAAGTAGAGAAACAGTTAAGCAATTGCATTCAGACCAAAAGCCTGAAATAAAGTGAAGAACTTCAATGGATGAAATAAAAACATAACTTTCTAGAGAGATTCAGCAAGTTTGGCAGCACATCAGGCCCACAGGGGCTGACCTGACCTTTCAGGCACCGTCCATTTTAATTCCCCTTCCCATTCCCTTTCTGACATGACCATCCTTGGCCTCCTCCATTGTCACAGTGAATCAGACTGCAAATTGGAGGAACAACACCTTATCTTCCACCTGGGCAGCCAACAGCTCGGAGGTCTCAACATTGAGTTTTCCAATTTCAAATAACCTCCCTTCTTCCCCTGACTCCCTTCCCAATTCCTTCCCTTCCTTTCTATTTCTCTAATTGGCCTTTCTTCCAGCTACCAACTATTCTTCCCATCAATCAATCAAGTCGTACCCTTTTACCTGTGTTCATCTATCCCTACCTCAGCTGGTGACATAATTTCATCATGTCATCTGCTGGTTGAATGGATTGATGATCCCATTTGATCATGAACCAATGAACATTTCAGAAAACAAGCATACATACCAATTATAGCCATTTCACTTGCAGTCATTGTTGTGAATGAATTACGAGGAAACATTGAGTATAATTGACTATGCTTCTTCGGATTTTGGAAGAATGAAAAGTCATCTTATTGATGTGTATAAAATTCTCAAGCTGGCTTGATAGGCTTGCGGAACGCTTCAGAGAACACCTCAGGGACGCTCGGACCAACCAACCCAACCACCCCGTGGCTCAACACTTTAACTCTCCCTCCCACTCCACCGAGGACATGCAGGTCCTTGGACTCCTCCACCGACAAAACATAACAACACGACGGTTGGAGGAAGAACGCCTCATCTCTCCAGTTTCCTCATTTCCCCTCCCCCCACCTTGTCTCAGTCGGTTCCCTCAACTCAGCACCGCCCTCCCAACCTGCAATCTTCTTCCTAACCTCTCCGCCCCCACCCCACTCCTGCCTATCACCCTCACCTTGACCTCCTTCCACCTATCACATCTCCATCGCCCCTCCCCCAAGTCCCTCCTCCCTACCTTTTATCTTAGCCTGCCTGGCACTCTCTCCTCATTCCTGATGAAGGGCTTATGCCCGAAACGTCGAATTTCCTATTCCTTGGATGCTGCCTGACCTGCTGTGCTTTAACCAGCAACACATTTTCAACTAGCTGTAAGAATCTGTTTGCTCTAGCTGGTGAGTATCATACTAGAGGCCATTACCTCATTCATCATAAGTAGTGTGGTCATTTAGGACAGAGATCAGGAGAGATTTCCTCACTCAGCATTGTGAATCTATGGACGGTTTTACCTTAGAGGGTTGTGGAAGCTCAGATGATGACTACATTCAAATTGGAATCAATGGAATTTTTGAAGTCTAAGATAAAATCAAGATATATGGAGATGTGGAGGGAAAAATAATGTTGAAGTAGAAAGTCACTTATGATGTTTGGAATGATAGTGCAACTAGTGCAGATAACAACTCTTTCTATTTGTTCTGTTCTTAAAGCAAGCAGGTGAAGAAATTTGCTGAAAGTGTGTGAAATATCATCTTTTTAAAATTTGGGCAGTATGGTGGCTCAGTGGTTAGCAATGCACCAGGGGCCCAGGGTTGATTCTATCTTGGGCGACTGTCTGTGTGGAATTTACATGTCCTTCCTGTGTTTGCATAAGTTCCCGCTCACAGTCCAAAGATGTGCAAGTTAGGTGGATTAGCCATAGGAAATGTAGGGTTACAGGAATGCAAAGCAGTGGGTCTGGGTGGGATGCTCTTAGAATAATCAGCATGGTTTTGTTAAGTGGAGGTCATGTCTGGCCATGTCTGTTCTGCAAAAGGGTCACTAGACTCAAAGTGTTAAGCCTGTCATTGTTAGTGTTACAATGTTCTGTGCTGAATTCAGTTTAGCATTTGATATGGGTCTGGGGTTGGGAGGGTACTGTTGTGCTGGAGGTATTCCCTTCTCCATGACATTGGGTTGTCACTTGGGCAGTGTGGCACCTTCACCAAGTGATTGCACCCACTGAGCCTGAAGGTGGATGTTCCAATGCCATGCCTCCCCATTATCTACATGCAGCCTGTCTCATTGTGTGGGTGAAGGTCTTATCTACAGCGTACAGCACCAATGACTGCTCTGAAATCAAAGAAACCCTTTGGTCCTTTTTGCCCAATTTGTGTCCTTTCCACTGAGCGTACTGGAACCTGCCAGTGATGGGATGTTGGTCCCTGTGGCTTATTTGCGCTAGTTTTACATTTGGACATTTACACTGTGCAAAGTCTAGCATTGAGCTTTTGCCTGAAAATAGGAAGTTGAATTTTCCATCTAATCACATTGCTGGACAGATACCCAGGCACTGGGTTTGTAATAGCACAACATAGGAGCAAATTACTGCAGAGGTTGGAATTGTTTCTGAAAACAAAAAATGCTGGAAATCACAGCGGGTCAGGCAGCATCCGTGAAGAGAAAGCAAACTAACATTTTGAGTCTAAATTGCTCTTCATCAGAGCTGATGTGACTTGTGGAAGGGGCAACATTTATGCAATATTGAAGGGGTGGAGTGCTGGGGGAGAAAGGGTTCAGATTAAGTCGTGGAGTCATAGAGTCATAGAGATACCCAGCATGGAAACAGGCCCATCCTATTCATATGCCCATCCAAATGTCTCTTAAATGTTGTATTTGCACCAGCCTCTGCCACTTTATCTGGCAGCTCATTCCATACATGCATCATCCTCTGTACAGATAAAGTTTCCTGTTAGGTCCCTTTTAAAGCTTGCCCCTCTCACCTTAAACCTATGCTGCCTAGTTTTGGACAGTATAGGTTTAAGGTGAGAGGGGAAAGGTGATCGGAATGTGAAAATGTCAGAGCAATGGTGTATCTCACTGACAGACTGGAAAGAACAGACAATTCCACTAGAATCAGGTGAGGGGAGAGAGGACATGGTGACAGAGAATGTAACCAGTAAAGCTAAAAGGAGGGAAAGAAATGGGAGTGAATTCACAATCTGAAGGTGCTGAACTTAATATTAAGTCCAGAAGGTTGTAAACTGCCTCACCTGAAAGTCAGATGTTGTTCCTCCAGTCTGTGCCGTGACTGGCTGGAGCATTGCAGCATGCCAAAGATAGATAACTGAGCATGCGAGCAGTGGGCCCATTTTCCTTCATTTCCTTAGCCTCTCCGTCTCCATTTTGGGGATTAAACTGTCCACTGCCATTCACGACAAAGCCAATGGCTCAAATGGAATCCTTACAGGATGTGGGGTGTGATGAGCTGTAGTGAAGGTAGCTAAAGGAGTCATTGGCTTTTCGCAGTTCCTTTGCTTACGTTGTATCTGTTTGGATGATGTCACCTTCCAAAGCAGCATTGGTGGTGTGGGTTGTTTCTTCCATGACTGTGGTTTCCCACCTGCTGAGATTGACAGGGCCCTCAACTGTATTCCTGAAGAAGGGCTCATGCCCGAAACGTCGATTCTCCTGCTCCTTGGATGCTGCCTGACCTGCTGCGCTTTTCCAGCAACACATTTTCACCTCAACTGTATCTGACCTATCACCCGTGTTTCACTCTTGCCCCTTCTCGTCACTCACAGCAGCATGATTGGGTCCCTCTTGTCCTCACTTTTCATCCCACCAGCCTCCACATTCAAAGGATCAGTCTCTGCCATTTCAGACCAGTCCAGCAGAGTGCCACCACTAGACACATCTTCCCCTAACTCCCCCCTCTGCATTTTGCAGGGATCGTTCTTTTCGGGACATCCGAGTCCATTCCTTGATGACCACTAACATCTCCACCCCCACCCCATGCTACCTTCCCATGTAACTGCAGAAGGTGTAACACCTGTCCCTTCACCTCGTCACAGCTCACCAGCCAAGAGCAACATTTCACCTGTACCTCCACCAATCTTGTGTATTGCAGTTGCTGTACCCAGTGGGGCCTACCCTACATTGGAGAAACCAAAGCAGACTGGGTGACCACTTTACAGAACACCTCTGGTCTGTGCGCAAGCAGGACCTGACCTTCCCATAATTTTAACACATCATCCTGCTTGCACATCCACTTGTCTGTCCTGGCATACCACGATGCTTGCTCTCTCTGTCCACGGATGCTGTATGACCTGCTGTGATTTCTAGCATTTTTTATTTTCAGTACAGGGGTTTATGATGTCCTGGTCATTGTTTCAGGGGTGTACCCCTCTATGTTCAATCACAGAATCAATCTTAGTGTATCTAGTAAACAATACACTTTTGAGTTCTATTGTGTTTAAAGGATATTCACATTTAGATTTTCAAAAGCATAAGGTTCGGCATCTGTTGATTTCCTCAATGAATTATTGCCAGATCCGTTAGTTGAACTGAAAACTGATTTGCATTAAGATGCAAACAGTGATAAAATTTGAAGAGAGTCTGTCTAGAAACATGCAAGTAATCAAGATCTGCAGCAGCTGCTTTGAGGTCAGCTCTTTATACTACCTATAAGTTAGTAGTGACTGGCTGATCAGCAAGGAGAATATTTAAAACATTGAAGTTGATATAATTGGAATAATGAACAATGGAGGGCAAAATAATAGATTGACTTAATTGCAGGAAATGTAAATTGATATATGAAGGGACACCATATAATGTGAATGTTAACAGAGGTAAAAAATGAAAAGGATGTGTGACTACCTGTAATTTCCTGAAACAACCCAATAAATGTCAGACTGCGCTCAATAAAGAGAGCACAACTATCAGACATGGGCCAAAACCTCTGTCAGACAGAACAGTTTTAAAACAGAAGCATATTTTTTCTGCCTTTTAATGAATTTCTTACATATTTGTTGTAGTAACGTCGCTGGATTGGAATATCACAGTTTCTTTTCATGAGGTGAAGAACAGATAATAAACTTGAGGGCATTTGATTTCCTTGTCCACATGGAGCCACAAGTGGAATGAGAAAACCAATGCCAATTTTGAGAAATACTCTCTCAATGGCCAAAGCTCTCTGCTGATTGTAGCTGATTGGAAAATTACACTGGATATGCAACACTGTCAAATCTCATTCACTGATATCTTAGAGATATGCGGTTATCATTGAGATAAGTATACTTGAAATAAAGTGACTATAAAAAACACAATTGAATAACTATATATATTTTTAAAAATAAAATCAATCTTCAAGTGTAACTTGCAAGCTGTCAGAACATTCTGTGCTAACAAGGCACAACATGGCCCAATGGAGGGTTTAAATGCCTCTAATTGGAAATTAAATGAACATTTTAATCTTTTCTTTAGTTTTAACACATACGGACAGATGAACTTTCCTGATCCTCTGTCTGATAACTATTTTTAAGTTAAAAATCACACAACACCAGGTTATAGTCCAACAGGTTTAATTGGAAGCACACTAGCTTTCGGAGTGACGCTCCTTCATCAGGTGATAGTGTCCTGATGAAGGAGTGTTGCTCCGAAAGCTAGTGCTTCCAATTAAACCTGTTGGACTATAACCTGGTGTTGTGTGATTTTTAATTTTGTACACCCCAGTCCAACACCAGCATCTCCAAATCATATTTTTAAGTTGGATTCCACAGCCAGTATACCTACCTACCACATTTGGGAACAAAGTAACAGCTACTGCAGCCACAACAGACAAGGGCTAACCCAGGGGGGATTTATGAGCCGTGAAAATTGTCTCGCAAAGTAACAGAGATTTTCCTTTCTGCAGGAAGAACAGAAATATCAAAAATAATTGGCTTTTGTGGCAAACCTCTTTCTGAGTATTTGTTTGGTTCCAAAATGATTGCAACGCTTTTTCTTGTAATCGGTATCAAACTGTGATGTAGATGACCAGAGATCAAATGTTACAGCAGAGGAAGTTATGGCAAACTTTGAAAAGTCATGAGACTCCACTTTTGAAAGCTTTGGTGATACTTGTTGTACCTGTAGAAAGGTGATTATGTCAGACATATGGCAGTGCTGTAACTTCAATTTCAAACATTGGGACATCTCAGAAGTTCCGATTCGAGTGCACTCAGTGATGGCATTTTCACCAGCATAGTGGGAGGACTCATTGCATTCATCCCTGGTACATTAGGTCTTTGTTTTGCCAGCTGTGATTTACAAAAGTTTTAACATTTGACAGATATACATTTGATTGAATAAATACCTACAGAAGGTCCTTATTCACAAAACTGCCCTTTAAATTAGCCAGAACCTGTATCGTAACAGTCCTTTCACAACTCATTGTTGAAGGGTCTGGCTGCATTCTGACTGTATTGGAACACCAGAGTGAGAATCATAGAATCCCTACAGTGTGGAAACAGGCCCTTAGGCCCAACAAGTTCGCACCAACTCTCCGAGTTACTCACCCAGACCCATTCCCCTACTTTTAATCTGGCTAACCTGCACACCTCTGAACAATATGGAAAGTTATCACTGCCAGTTCACCTAACTTGCACATCTTTAGATTGTGGGATGAAACTGGAGCACCCGGAGGAAACCCACACAGAGAGAACACGCAAACTCTGCACAGACAGTTGCCTGAGGCTGGAATTGAAGCCGGGTCCCTGGCGATGTAAGGCAGCAGTGCTAACCACTGAGCCACCATGACACATTTAGCAGAAAGGAAGGAAACTGCTTTCCAGAAAGAACGTTTAGCCCTCTGTATTTCTCTAAATTACAATAATAAGAAATAATAAACTGCAAAGTATGACCAAGACCCGCAAAACAAATTAATAGGCCAATTATCACACTGCTGCTTTTCAGGACTTAAGTGAAGGCTGGATTCCACATTTACCTACATCATAACAATTTAAAATTTCAAAAGCAATTCATTGATAATCAGTTACTTCCTGAGCATGATTTGGAGGTGCTGGTGTTGGATTGGGGTGCACAAAATTAAAAATCACACAACAGCAGGTTATTTGGAAGCAATAACATCGTAGGACACAGAATTTATTGCAAAGGTTTACAGTGTGATCTAACTGAAATTATATATTGGAAAAGACCTGGATTGTTTGTTATGTCTTTCATCTTTTAGAATGTCCATGTTGGTTTCAGTTCTTTCATATATAAATTCCAGAACTTTCTTAAAGTTACATTCTCAAAAGAACTTTAACAATAGGTGCCATATTGGCCTAGATAATGCATTGAAGGTTTGCAGTGCCCCAATGTTCAGACTGATTCTAATCAAAAAAAAGGGATTTACAGAATCTTACATGGATTCATGCAGTTTTTGAGTTAGATAAAACGTAATTCTATAAACTTAGATGTGTGTGTACGTGGGGGTGTATGAGTGTCTGTGAGAGAGTGTGTGTGTGTGTATGTATATGTGTGTGAGCGTAAGTGTAAAGGGTTATGAGTCTGTGAGAGGATACGCATGTGAGTGTGGGAGGGTATGTGTGAGTGTATGAGAGAGAGCTTGCGTAATTAGGGGGTCAGCGTGAGTGTGAGTGTGCGTCTGTCTGTGTGTCTGTGTCGATGTGCATAATGCAGTGGAGTAACCTGTAGCGTGTGTGTGTCTCTGTAGGAGTGTGTGTGTGTGTGTGTGTGTGTGTGTGTGTAGTGCACTGGGGTCACTTATAGTGTGACATGAACCCAAAGCCCCGGTTGAGGCCATCCCCATGGATACCGAACTTGGCGATCAGCCTCTGCTCAGGCACTTTGTGTTGTTGCCTGCCCCAAAGTCCTGAGCATGAGGAAGGTGCTATTTAAATTTAAGTTTCTTTTTAATTCTCATCTTATTCAAAATTCAATTTAACAAATGCTTAAAGTTAAGATGACAAAATGAATTTAAACTAAAATCCTTAACAGCAAAAATACATGGAGTCTGAAATACCTGTTTATTTTACTTTTGTTAAAGTTTATTTCAGGAAACTGTGGTGTATTTCTGGCAAAAGTGACTGAAACTTTCCATTTTACGTCAGGTGCACAAGATTGACCTATTCTGAATAAAACACTAACCCCTAGTGGAATAAAAATTGTATCTTTTGTCCTGACGTTAAGCTGTAGGGACAGGTTCAGGTTAGGAACTTGAGGTATAAACAAATGTCCTATCCTGGATCTCTTGCTCCCACCAGGTCGGTCAGGTTAATATTGAACCTTTTGTTTTAGGTTACTAGTTGCTGAAGCTTTTCAAAACCAAAAAACATTTTAGCTAAATTGCAGCAAACCTACTGCTGGTAGAACACATATCACAACTAAAGTTGTCCAGGTATCCAAATGATATAATAATAAGGTTCAAAGTTGCCATCTGAGAAATCCCAGCTTTAACACCAAAATTGTGTTCCATTTGACTTAATGCTATAAAGAAATGAGATCCTGGACATTTCATGAAACTGGTACAATGTTGAATTCACAGACTGTATTCACATTCTTTGTCTGAAATGTCATCTTTTGACTGGAGTGCTTCAAATTGAATGCTTAGAGTTCAGTGCTGCCGAGGCAGTTCAGTAGTTTTCACTCAGACTTTATTTTGCTTGCCAGCCTCTGTAATAAAACCACTGCCATTGGTTGTAGGCATTTCTTTTGTGGAAGCGAATAAGAGTGGGAGAAAGAAGATATGACAGAAGCAAGCAGAATAAGGTGACACAAATGGCAAAAAAAGCTACCTAAAGGTTATCTCACCCAAGAATCTATAGTCCACTTCTTTCATATGATGATGCATTGAAAGAAGTCTGCTTAGTCTCATCGGTTCAGTCAGCAAGTATGTCAGATTATGTGTCCTGTTTCAAACTAACATTTGAGCACCTTGAGAAGCCAACAGCTAATTTCAGTACTCAGCTTTGCAAATGGCTAAATTAAAAATACCAAATTCATTTTATAATCCTGTGTATAGTCCCATGATACAAGGATAATGGAGTTACTGATTAAATATAGCAATCCACTTTTATCCATTAGTTTATTTGTGTACAACAATCACAGACACTCAGGGCACAGCCTCTACTCCTCATGGTCAAATCCCATTTCGATCTCTGACTTGACTCGTATTTTAAGAGAAATAAATGAAAAGTGACATGAATATAAAGAGATGCAAGGAATGACCAGAAACAAACAACTCATAAATAAAAACAGAAATTGATGGAAAAACTCAGCAGATCAGGTAGCATCTGTGGAAAGAAAGCATTGTTATCATTTCAAATTCAGTGACCTTTCTTCAGAACTTCAAGTATCTGCAGTACTTTGGCTTTTTAGAAGTAAACAGCTCACCTGGTTGCTCTGTTGAAGTTGTTAAATATTTTCTTGATGTTCAATGGAATTCTCAGGATGAGACACTGACCTTAATAACTGTCTTCCTCAAGAAGTACACACCACAGAGTCATGCTCACCATCTTCGTTATGAAGACACCAAGTTTGAGTCCATACCATTAGCTGTTTCTGTTTCAGTTTTATTACCATCTTCCTTGCTTTATCCTCTTAAGTTAAACTTGCTCCATCAAGCAAAAGTAGGGTTTATATCCAGCTACAGCACTGGCATTTCTATTCTCATCCAGCTTCCCTTTGATATACATTCATGGTCTGTGTCGGTAGCAATATTAGGAAACATTGCCTGGAAATGAAATTTCAAATCCAATTAAAATTAGCAGTGATAATAGGAAAGGTGTCTGCAGAAAGAGTAAGCTGCATGATCAAAGGAAGAGACACTTTGCTAGAGTGAAGCAGAAAGCATAAATATTTGGGAATTTCTGTCAATATAGAATTCAACTAGCCATTTATTTTTGCAAGTTTAAATAAAAGTGAGATGTAAACTGAGAATCAAAACCCTTTAAAGAAGTTAAGAACCGAGTTAAACAGGCAGCTGCCTCATGGTGGCATTTATCTATAAAACACCTGAATTACTTTGCCTGAAATAGATGTTGAAGACTATAGCAAGTGACTCATCAGAGGTGGTTCAAAATGCATGTTCAGAGGAAGCTGCATGGTCCGACTTTGCCGAGGTGAAATAGAGTGAACAAAGAGAACTTGGAGTGCAAGTTTATAGCTCCTTGAAAGTGGAGTTGCAGGTAGATAGGATAGTGAAGAAGGCATTTGGTATGCTTTTCTTTATCAGTCAGAGTATTGAGTACAGGAGCTGGGAGGTCATGTTGCGGCTGTACAGGACATTGGTTAGGCCACTGTTATTGAATATTGCATGCAATTCTGGTCCCCTTCCTATCAGAAAGATGTTGTAAAACTTGAAAGGGTTCAGAAAAGATTTACAAGGATGTTGCCAGGGTTGGAGGATTTGAGCTATAGGGAGAGGCAGAACAGGCTGGGGCTATTTTCATTGGAGCATCGGAGGCTGAGGGGTGACCTTATAGAGGTTTATAAAATTATGAGGGGCATGGATAGGATAAATAGACAAAGTATTTTTCTTGGGGTCGGGGTGTCCAGAACTAGAGGGCATAGGTTTAGGGTGAGAGGGGAAAGATATAAAAGAGGCCTAAGGAGCAACATTTTCTTGCAGAGGGTGGTACGTGCATGGAATGAGCTGCCAGAGGAAGTAGTGGAGGCTGGTACAATTGCAACATTTAAAAGGCATCTGGATGGGTACGCGAATAGGGAGGGTTTGGAGTGATCTGGGCAAGGTGGGACTAGATTGGGTTGGGATATCTGGTTGGCATGGACGGGTTGGACCGAAGGGTCTGCTTCCGTGCTGTACATCTCTGTGACTCTATGACTCTATCTGGGAATTGGACCAAAATGGGAATTTGTGGCTAAGGTTGACTGAGGTGGTCTAATTAAGGTTTACTGCTGGAACCAAAGTTTCTCGAATGAGAAGTGAGCAGGGAGAGGATATAAAGCTGTGATCAAGGTACATGCCTGCAGAAGGCAAAGTGAAATCACAAGTGAAGGGAAAGCACCTGACTGGCGACTAAGCTTAATCAGTATTTAAAGAGAAAGTTTAGGTATTTCATTTGTATTTTAGCCTCTAGTCATTTTTTCCCTCTCTTTCTGAGAAAAAAGCTTCTTAACTTTTCATAACAATTTAATACTTCTTTTCAGGTTAACAAATTGTTTGGCACTACAGGACAGCAAGTCAGAAGGGAAAAGTGGAGTGTGCGTTCTGTGGTATGTGTGAAGTCATGGACACCTACAGAAAATGTCACTGACTGTACAAGCGTGAGCTCTGCATTCCAAAGTAACTGATCTGCATCCACGATGCAGAGGACTACACAGGTACCACACTTAGGGAGGTAGTCAGAACACAGATGAGAAAATTATAGGCAGACAGAAAGTGGGTGAGCAGCAGAGGGAGTTCAAGAAAACCAGGCAGATAGTGCAGGAGTCCCTTAAGTCTATCTTTCTTGTTATTTGCTCTTCCATTATGGAAACTTTTGAAGGTAATGGTTCCTCAGGGGAGATCAGCCAGAGCCAAATCCATGGCAGCACAGGTGGCTCAGCTCTACAAGGGAGATGGGGATTCAATACTCCAGGCAACAGACTTGCATTTCTGTGTTATTACATGTGACTTCAGGATGGCGTAATTCCTCCCTGGCCAAGGATGTCACAGTTAGGCTGCAGGGCATCCTCGTGTAAGAAGATGATCAGTCAGAAATCATGGTCCACATTGATAACACTGACATAGTTAGGAAGAAGGAAAAGGTCTTGAAGGCAGATTGCAGGGAAATGGGAAGAAAATTGAAAAGCTATCATTGAGCAGCAATCTCAGGATTACACCCAGTGAGGAGAATAAGAACAGGAGGATTGATCATTTGAATATGGTGTGGGAGGGAGGACGTCAGATTTCTGAGGATTTGGGGCTAGTTCTTGGGGAAGTAGAATCTGTGCGAGCTGAAAAGGTTACACCTTAATGCAACTGTAACTGATATCCTGGTGCTGTTGTTTTAGGTTTAAACTCACTTTTCAATGGGATTGGAACCTGAGATGTAACCCTAATTGGAAAGAAATGTGCTAACAGGAAGTCAAGAGGATGCTACAGAGACTGGAAACAGGGGAAATACAGTTGAGCACATAGTTCACTTTGAATGCAGAATGATGTCAGAAAGATCATGTTAAATGCACTCTATGTGAATACACACTGCATTCACTACATGGTCAATGATTAAAGGTACCAGCGGTGATACATGGGAATGATCTAATTTCCATTGTAGAGAAATGGCAGAATGGTGACCAGGACTAGGAACTGAATATTCAAGGATATTCGATGTTTAGGAAAGACACACGAGAGAAAGGAACTAGAGCTGATAATAAAGCATGGCATTGGTACATTTATAAGGAGGAATCTCAGATTGGGGGAAACAATGTGTGTAATCCGTTTGGGTGGAGTTAAGAGAGAGCTTGAAGTAGCAGACATTGGTCAGAATTATTTATAGGCCACCAAGTAGCAGAATTAGTGTTGGGCAGGAGGAGAAAGAAACATGTAGCATGTGGAACACAGTAATGACAGGTAATCCAATCTACATATAGACTGGGAAACCCAACTGAGCACAAAATTTGTGTAGGACAGGTTTCTGGACTCTACAGTATGGTTTTCTTCAACAGTTAACTAGAGGACATGTTAATTTAGATCTACTATTATGTAATGAAAAAGGGCTAATTAACAATCTTATTGTAAAATAATGTTCAAGGACGTGTGACAATAATGTGATGTAATTTTACATTGTGTTTGAAAATGAGGTATATCAAAAAGAAACAAAACTGTTAAATTTGCATAAGATAAAGTATAGAATCCCTACAGTGTGGAAGCAGGCCAATCAGCCCATCGAATCCACACTGATCCGCCAAAGAGCATCCCAATCCCCTACCCTATTCCCATAACCCTACATTTCCCATGGCTAACCAACCTAACCTGCAAACTATGGACAGTTTAGCATGGCCAATCTATCTGACTTGCACATCTTTGGACTGTGGGAGGAAACCAGAGCACCCGGAGGAAACCTACATGGACACAGGGAGAATGTGCAAAATCCACATAGACAGTTGCCTGAGGGTAGAATTGAATGTTAGTCCCTGGCATTGTGAGGCAGCAGTGCTAACCACTGAACCACCATGCTGCCCTAGAACCCTATGGTGTGGAAGCAGGCCATTTGGCCCATTGAGTACATACTGCCCCTCTGAAGAGCATTCCATCCTACTACCCTAGTCCTGTAACCTGCACTTCCCATGGTTAACCACCTATCCTGCACATCCCGGGACTCCAGAGGCAATTTAGCATGGCCAATTCACCAAACCTGCACATCTTTAGACTGTGGGAGGAAAGCACAGACATGGGGAGAATGTGCAAACTCCGCACAATCACTTGAGGGTGGAATTGAATGCAGGTCCCTGTCAGTATGAGGCAGCAGCACTAATCACTGAGCCACCCTTAAGATTGGTACAAGGGCATGAAGTTCAAATTGGCTGAGGAGGATTGGGAAAATCCATTAAATGATTAAATAAATGTTACATGACTTACTGCAACTCCATTCTCCTTCAAGGTGCATAAACTCAAAGGTTCAGTTAGCCATGGTAAACAATGGAAGTTCAGAATCATTTCAAATTAAAATGAAGGCCTATAAATTTGCCAAAAGTAGCAGTAAATCTGAGGATTAGAAAGTTTATGGAATGGAGAAAAGGAGGACCAATAAACTGTTACCAGAAATCTCCCAGAACAAGAAATCCAAGGGACTACTGAGAATGGGGAGTTGACGGAAATTAGCATCAGCAAAAAGATCATACTGGAGAAATTAATGGGCTGAAAGTTGATAAATTCCCAGTTCCTGATGGTCTATATCTCAGTGTTGAAGAATGTGGCTACAAGGATGTCAATACAAAATGCTATAGATTCTGAAACGATTCCTGTGGATTGGAAGATAACAAATGCCAACCCAATATTTAAGAATGACTACAAGAGAGAAAACAGGAAGCTTACAGAACTGTTAGCCTTACATTAGTAGGAGGGAAATTTCTGAATCTATTATAAAGAATGCGATACCTTTTTGATAATGATCTGATTGTAAACAATCAGCATGGATTTACATGTCAGAAATCATGTTTGATGAAGGCTTGAAATAAACTCCACTGCAGGAAGCTGGTTAGAATAATTAAAGCACATGGGATAGGAGGTGATGTATGAGTATGGATTCAGGATTGGTTAACAGATAAAAAACAGAGTGTAGGAATAAATGGATCATCCTTATTTTGTGACTAGTGGGGTACCACAGGATCAGTTTTACTTGGACCCAGCTATTCACCATAAATATCAATGATTTAGAGTTGGGCGGGGACCAGCAATGTAATATTTCAAACTATGCGTTGATACAAAGGTAAGTGGAGTGTGCTTTGTGAGAAGGATGTAAATCAGCTTCATGAGCATTATTTCAACATAGTGAATGAACTAGAACATTGCGCTTGGATTATAATGTGGAAAAATTAGGCCACCCACATAGATGGGAGGAACAGATGTGCCAAGTACTGTCAGATGTGACAAACAAAAAGTGGATGAACATTCTAGATGTACAAAGGGACATGGGTGTTCTTTTTGATCACTCACTGAAGCCTAGTAAGCAGACGCATCAAACTATTAGGAAGGCTAATGGGATGTTAGTCTTCATTGCAAAATGATTTGAGTAGTGAAGTCTTGCTTTAATTGAATACAAGCATGGTTAGACCATACTTGGAGTACTGTGTGCAGTTTTGGAGTTATTTCAAATGTAATACTGTATGATAAGGATGGGGTGGATAAAAATAAATGAAGTGTCTAGTCATCCATAACTGTATTGAATAGTGGTGTAGGCTAAATGTTCTACCTCTGTTCCCATGGTTCTGTAACTTCAGTAGAAAGAAGCTCGGATGTTGTGCAAATTCACTATGAGCCCATATTGTCGTCCTGTTTCCATATTCCCCTATCAGTCGAAGCATACGCTCAGAGACACAATATGACTTTACCTCTTTCATCTTTATTCTCGGCTCTGGAAGGAGAGAGAACGATCGCCATGTGCAAGGAGACATGAGCCCTCGGTCTTCTCTCAAACAGCAGATTCTTAAGGAATTACATAGTCAATTACAGGGAGCAGCATCCAAATATGGCAACATCTATATTGACTGGGTGACTGTTACAATCAGCGAGCATCAACAGTAAAGATTAAGCCATCTGGCATTATACAATTGATGTTCTTAACCTTGTTAATTGGCATTACACAATAGATGCTTTTTACCTTTAACCCACTACCCTTGCTTCCAGCACCTCATTGTTTACTGCAAGTTCTTATCTGGTCAAAGTCATGCTAGTTGAGCCTTTGTCAAGCAACCCTAAACTTAAGGCTGTCCCTACGTAGGACAGCATGGTGGCTCAGTTGTTAGCACTGCTGCCTCACAGCACCAGGTCCCATGTTCGACTCCAGCCTCGGGCAACTGTCTGTGTGGAGTTTACACATTCTCCCCGTGTCTGCCTGGGTTTGCTTCGGTTTCCTCCCACAGTCCAAAGATGTGCAGGTCAGGTGAATTGACTATCCTAAATTGCCGATAGTGTTTGGTGCATTAGTCAGAGGGAAATGTGTCTGGGTGGGTTACTGTTCGGAGGGTCGATGTGGACGTGTTGGGCCGAAGGACCTGTTTCCAGGGAATCTAAACTAATCTCCCTGCTCATACTTTAGACACTTTCTCATTATCACATTGCTAGCATAGATCAATTCACACTTCAGTGTCTAATTCCCACCTTGATCTCAGTTAACTGCCCCAAAGGTGTGATTAAAAATAACACACGAGTAGGGAAATAAATATTAATGACACCAACAAGTTAGAAAAATATGTGATAAATGTGGCTTCTGGCATTTCCCTTTCTCATTGTTTACTGCTCCCACTACAACATTACAAACTATTGGATGCCAAGAACAGGGCTAAAATATTTTCAGTTCTCAGAAATGTAACAAAGGTTATGGTCATGTACGGGAAAAGAGCTTTCTTTTGGTAAATTTGATAAAATAAAAACAAGTTCCATGCAGGCATACATATTTTTAAGCACTTGGTAAGGTGAATTGTGACAGTATCCTTCCTCATTCCTTTAACTGGGAATTTTGTATGTTTTCAGGCTAAATCAGTGACTGGACTGATCACAATAAACTGATAACATTTGGAGTTTCTTCTCTCCAAAAATTTGGATCACGCTGGAAAAACCTTGCAAAACTTCAGTTACTTTTGATTCAGGCTATCTCTGACAGCATTAACATTCTCCCCATTTTTTTTCCCAGCTTGTTCCCTTGATGTCTTTTACTAGCTGCTGCATTTTTATTTACAATTTTTAGAGCTGCATGTCCTTGCCGTGTTAATTTCCATTTAAATTCTATTGAATCCCCATCGTAAGCAATCTGGCCTGAGCCTGTTCACTTCAATCTGGCTGCAGTCTTCTTCTCTCTTCCCTTCTCATCTTTTTTCTTTTCCTTTTCTTCATCTTCCTGATGTTGCGGTGAGACCGGACAGGTGTCGGCTGTGACTCCTGGCTTGTAGGCCCAATGCGTGGACTCATGGAATGGCAGCGAGGTTGTTGGCTACAGCAATGGCAAAGCGGGAACTCCTGGCTTCGTAGGCCCGAGGCATGGACTCTTTTGGCAGTGTGAGTGTCAGTGCCTGGAACAGGGGCTCCTGGCTGCAGTAGGCTTAGAGTGAGGATCTTGCAAAAGTTCTGGAGTCATATTTGGGACCTAGGTTGATGAAGATGAACTCTATTTAAGTACTTTCTTCTTATTTTTTCGTATCTCAAAATGGTGCAATATCCTGGCGACAGAGCACATCTCCCTAGATATATGTGACAATAAATCATTCATTCAACTGGACCCATAATTGGATGTGCAGTTGAATATATATCCATGCATCCATACATTAAGATGTAGCTGTCATCTTAATCATACATTGAATGGCAGAATGTGGTGTGGTACATATATATATGAAGAATCTACTTTTAATGGGTGTTTAACTTTAGACCTAATTACACCATAGCTTTAATGTTCAACCACCTATCCCATTGTCCATTGAGGAACTGAAGGTAGTTTTGGGATGTTAAACTCAAAACAGCCAGGAATATCTTACCAGTGTACCAACATCCACTACCAGAAATCTATCTAGGAGTTGTGAACACTTCATTAACGTGTTTAAATTGGACTCCCACAGTGTAGTCAGTCCCTGATTTTGGTTTAACGGCTGTCAAACAAGTTTCAAAGTCTTGGGAAAACTCACAGTGAAATTAAGGCAGGGGCTTCAGAAAGTAAATGCTTTTAATTGCTGCTTTTGTGGGTTAAGAGAAGTAGGATCGGAGCTGACCTGTAGCCTGCCCAACAGCTGGTCCCTGACTGTGACTCACTGTGGATAGTTTGCCAAATTTAACACTTGGCAAGCAAGAATCAGAAAATATATTTTTAGTGAGGTCCTTAATCTCTCCTGCTCTTTCTTGCATTCGTATGCCCTCCTGCACACTCTCCGCTTCTCTACAAATATCAGAGCCTTAATGGGAGAATGAAATAAAGCACAGCAATTTACAATAAAGTCAAGTGTAGTGATTTGCAGACCTGCCATAGAAAAAGCTTATAGTGGGAAGCAAGACAAGTGCAACACCTCACTTTTTACTGGAATACATTAAAAGGAAGGAAGGTGTTACAGTAAAATCACCTTTAATTTTGATGGAGTGATTTAATATACTCTTTTGAATTTGATTTCCTGTTCGCTGCTCAGGAAAAAAGTCACATTACAGAGCGCAACCAGCTATAAAAGTTTGAATTTAATTGAACTTATAGAGCAAGTACCATAGCAGCAATATCAGTTCCAGCTTATCTGTGACAGTAGAATATTGAAGGAAATAAATTTGACCTGATAACTATTATAGAAATGTGGATGTAGGATGTCAAGGATTAGGTCCTGAATATTGAGAGGTATATGACATTTAAGAAGAACAGGATGCTTGGTAAAGGTGGAGGGGTAATGCTGTTAATAAAAGATAGCATTTGTGCGATATTCAGAAATGACCTTGGTTCAGTAGATTAGGATATAGAATAAAATTGTGTGAAGGTGAGCAACAGTAGAGAAAGAAGTTAATAGTGGAAATGGTCTCCAAGCCCTCTAATAGTAGGCACAATTTAGGACAAAGTATACAAGAAGAAATATTAGGTGTTTGTGATAAAGGAACAGCAGTAATCTAAATAAGGGCAACTAATTAATCATGAAAGGTGAGTTTTCAGAAGTGAACTGGCAAAACAGTCTAGGACTCGATCAGTAGAAATTCAGTGGCAGATGTTTAAGGGGATATTTCAGGCTACTCTAAATAACTATATTCCAAATGAATGTAAATAAAATTCAAAATGAAGAATCCTTATGAAAAATTTAGAGAAAGGATCAAACTTCAGGAAAAAAACATATATCCATGTAATGACGACTAGCAGATCAGATAACTGGTCAGAGGATAAAGAACAGCAGAGACTAATTGAACAGTTCACTGAGATGAGTATGAGAGGAAGTTAGCTCGAAATGTAAAAATGGATTTTGGAAAAAATGAGTAAATGTAGTTAGTGTTGGTCTTCCAGAGTGTCAATGGAGAGTTAAAATGGTATTAAGGAAATGTCAGATGAATGGAGCAAATATTCCCTTGATTCAGGAAAGGTTCCATATGAAAAGTAGCATTTATGACCCCGCTATGAAGAAGGGAGGGAGACAAAATCTATAGGAGAATTTGCTTGACATCTGTTGTGAGGAAGACGTTAGAATTGATCGTTAAAGACATTATACCTTTACACTAAGAAAAACTCAAGGAAATGAGGATGAATCAGCATCAAAGAGAAATCATGTTTAACCAATTTATTGGAGTTTTTTTGAAAGAGTAACATGTGCTGCGGACAAAGGGGATATACTTAACTTAGATTTCAAGAATGCATTTGATAAGGTGGAACATCAAAAGTTACTGAGGAAAATAAGAGTACATGACATAGGAAACAGCATGTTAGCACAGGTAGAATATTGACTGGCTGGTAGAAAACACAGTTTGCATAAATGGATTTTTCATATGATTGGTTGGATGCGATGAGTGGAGTCCCATAGCGGTTTATACGAGGGCCTTCAAATTCTTACAATTCACATCAACCACTTCGGGAGAATGAATGCATGATGTAGATGATACAAAGCTAGGTAGGAAAGTACATTGTGAAGAAGGCAGGAGAAAATTGCTGATGGTTATAGATAGGTTGAGTCAATGGGCAAAACTCTGATAGGTGCAGTGTAATGTGGGAAAGTGTGAAGTTGCTCACTTTTCAGGAAGAATGAAAGGCAGAGTGTTATTCAAATAGAAGTTGATGGCAGATTTCCAAGATGCAGACAAATTTAGGTGTTTGACTGCCTAAGATGGGAAAGTTATCATGCAGGTAGGTTTCATCAAGAATGTAAATGGGATGCTATCCTTTATTGCAAGAAAAATTAAGTATAAAAGTGAGGATGTTATTATACTTCAGTAATACAGAACATTGTGTCCCTCTCTCTGAACCAGGAGGGCCAAGTTCAAGTCCCTTCTACTCCAGAGGTATGTATTGCCAACTCTGACAAGGTTGATTAGAAAATATCTACAGGGGATTGGTGAAACCACATCTTGAATACTGTGTGCAGGTTTGGTCTCTTTATTTAAGGAAGGATGTTTATGCATTAGAGGAGATTTACTCAGATGATACCTGGAATGAATGAGTTGCCTTATGAGGGTAGGTTGGACAGATTGAGCTTCTTTCGACTGGAGTTTTGAAGCACGAGGGGGCCTGATGACCTGATGAAGTGTTTAAGATCCTAAATAGTTTTGACAAGTTGGATATGGAAGGATATTTCCTTTTGTGAACTAGTGGTGTTAAACTTAGGAGCCACCTTTCAGTACAAAGATGAGAAGGTTTCTTTGACTTGGAGTGTTGTGTAACTTTCAAATTCTCTGCATCAGAATGTGGTGGAGGAGTATTCTTCAAGCAGAGGCAGATAGATTCTTGTTTGGCAAGTGAATCAAAGGGCACTGTGGGCAGATGGGAATGTGGGATTCAGAGCACAGACAGATCAGCCATGATCTTACTGAATAGTGAGGCAGTTTCAAGAGGCTGAATGATCTTCTTCTGAATTCATAAGGTTTTTAAAAAGCTGGGATCCACATGATTTTTTTCTTTAATTTTCCCTAGATTGGGAAATTATGGCAAATTATGGAATCACACAGCTTCTGTCATTCGGTGTATGCAATTTCAGGATGGAACAGGCATTATTGGCCTGTGAATGTTGATACTAGACATGTCCACCAAGGAAGGGCATAATATTTTGTATATATATTGAGAACTGGTCATCAGGAATTTACTACTTAAGAGAATCTCAGGGAGATTTCAACAGTCCATGACTCACTACAACCATATATTTGTTTAGTTAATGTGCTTTCTTTCCTTGACAATTATCCATTTCAAACATTGATTTCAGAGATATGTCATTCCCTTCACTTCTTTGATGAACATGGCACATCAGAGGTTAATCCAATTTGCTGTCCTTGTAATTAGACATGAAAAAGTTGGTTCTTTTTGATTCTTCTCCTGCCAGCTAGCCTATAAACATTGTGTATGTTTAATGGCTGAAAACAAGTTTACTGATATCTGATTATACATTGGCTTTGCAAAGATAACAAAAAGACCGTTTCCAGGACAGTTAGTATCTCGAATGATTGAAATGATAGTTATTATGCCAAATGTTGTGGTTGTCAAGAGATAAGGAAACTGCTGACGTTTGAGAGATATTTATTTCCTGTTTGACTTACAGCTGACATCTTCTAAGTAGGAAACAATTGGAAAATTCTGTGGCTGTTCTCCCCTCTGCATTTGGTGAAAACCTATTGTTCAATATGTTTTCTGCAGGAAGTATCAAGTCAGAAGTCATTGAAAAAGTTAGCAATAACAAGAAGGTTGAAAATAATAGTGCATATTGATTTCTTCAGGGTTTCAGCAATAGCAACATTTTATACTTTTTAAAATTATCACTGAAGTATTGCCATTGGTGGTGATGGAAAGCAGGGTAGAGTCGTATAGTCATCCAGTGGGTAGTTGATGAATTTGAACACAAAATGGACTAGTGTAGATTACTGCATAATAAATTCGGAGTAATACTGCACATAGATGTTCCATTATAACAGCTTTCTCCCACTAATATAAGAATGTATGAAAACTTGAAATATGGCACAGCATCTGCATGATCTCTTCACAGTGGGAGACAAATTTAATATCATGCTGCAGCAGGATTCAGGACTGTGATGCACAATTAACCTGTTTGATTGCCATGTAGACAATGCCAACTTCATACTGCCTGTTCATTCCAATAACTTCAGCAACCAGCCAATGCAAATTATTGGCTGGGTGTATTAGCAGGGGGCCAATACTGTGAGTAACCATAGCATATGAAATTAAATCTTAAAGGGCAGGTGCACAGTGACTAAAACGGGAGTGGCAGCGGTGCTGAAATTGACTCTGATCTGCGTACATCGAGTTGCATAACATGGGAGAGAGCAGGTTTTGGACTCCACACTGGAAGGTTTGATGCTTAAGATGGAAAGGAGGGATGCTACATCATATCAGAATACCAAGCATCCTGTTAGACACTTCCTCAGAAGGCATTGGGAGCAGATGGTTGTTGTGACTAATATAAGAAGTCAAGCCCCCAAGGACATGGAGGAGGGACTGCAAGATATTTAACAACTTCATGCGAGTGATCAAGGAATATAATTTCAACACCCAATTGCCTGCAATCTTTATGAATCAGGACATGTACCTGAAACCTGGTTGCTTCACAACCCTTCCTGATGAAGGGCTTATGCCCAAACATTAATTCTCCTGCTCCTCAGATGCTGCCCAACTGGCTGTGCTTTTCTAGCACCACACTCTTCAACTCTGATCGCCAGCATCTGCAGTCCTCACTTTCTCCTGCTTCACAGTACCCTCACGCACTAAGCATTTGCTGAAATCCTCACAACACAGCACACAACTTGCATTTATAGCTTTCAATGATAGTAGCCACATCGGTCAAACAGATTGCAGTGTACTCACTGGGACATGTCCTGACTCAGGCAGGATAAGACAGGAAGCAACAAGAGCTAACTGAAAGTGGATAACCTTGTCTGATTTCTTTGACCATGGAGATGACTGTTCTGGTCATTTGAGATGTGCATTGCTGAGGCTGTGTTCAGTGGTGGAGTTGCCATTGTTGAAGATGATGTTATACACAGATCCAATAGCACCCACAACACACTTCTCTCGTCCCATATGCTCTTATAATTTGCAAGATGCAAGTGAAGTTAGAACACATCTATTACTTTAAACCTCTCCTGACATCACAATCTTACCCAAATGTCTTCCTCTTTTTAGATACGCAGAAACTATAATAGGAAGTGGAGAAACAACCATAAAAATAAAGTTCTATCCCATGCAAGGACTGCACAAAACACTACATAGGACAAACAGGAAGACAACTAACAACCCGCATCCATGAACACCAACTGGCCATGGAACGACACGACCAGCTATCCCTAGTAGCCATACACTCAGATGACAAACAACATGAATTCGATTGGGACAACACCACCATTATAGGACAGGCCAAACAGAGAACAGCCAGGGAATTCCTAGAAGCATGGCACTCATCCACGAAGTCGATCAACAGACACATCGACATAGACCCTATATACCGGCCACTGCAGCGGACAGCTACTGACAACCGGAAGCGGCAGATTCAAACCAGTATAAATGCCGGAGGAATCAGCACGGAAGCGCTTCACAGGAGGCTCCCAAGCTCCCAAGATGTCACCTAGAAAGGGGACGAAATGTTTGCAAGAAAAACTCCCAGCTTGGCGAACAGAACCACAACAAAGTTCTATCTGATCTTATTCAAGCATACCATGCTGAAAAAAACCTCTTCTTCAAAAATAATATTTATTTTTTTAAAAAATCTCAAGTCAGCAATCTATTAACAAACATCTATTTCCCTAGCATATAAAAACAGCTAACCTTTAGTAATCTCTTAAAACTGTCACAAAGTCTATACAAACCCTTGCTGAGAAAAGTCATTCTGAAATTTAGTGAAGAATTCATGATAGGCTCAGAAGTCATAACGAACAATGGAACCTAATAAAATTGCTACATTTTTCTCAGCTAATCCAGATGGTCTGACAATCAATGCACTCAAGCAGAAGTTGTCTGTTTTTCATTGAAGTGAAGGTTTCACTCAAGTTCTTCATTCTGAGTAATTAAAATACTTCACGTTATGACACTCGAGATCACAAGCAATGTTTTATTCAGTTTTGAAGGGTTCCTTGTGGCTGAGTGGTAGCCAGAAGGCCTAGGTTCAAGTCCCACCTGTTCCAGAGGTATGTTTCTTGATTAGAAAATACACTGAACACAAAACAGCACTTTTCGCAATAGAAAAAGTACTGACACAATGCTAATCAATATAATGGTCAACTTACCTTGGCCAAGAAAGAACCCTATAATCAATCACTTTCCAAGTCCCAAGGAAGAAAATTCGTCTGGTGCATTTATGGCTGGAAACAACTAGACTGTGAAACACATTTTTTTAACTTCTAACATCAATAGAAAAAAATTGAAATACTTGCAGAAAAGTAGCAATAGACAGAGGAAATCAATCAGCACTGTTCCCATAAGCAATTGATGTCCTTTTAAATTGTGCTCATGGAAGCACATTCTTATTTATGAAAACTTGATTGAGTTATATAAGCTTAAGAGAAAAATCACACAACACCAGGTTATAGTCCAACAGGTTTAATTGGAAGCACACTAGCTTTCGGAGCGACGCTCCTGAACGTTGCTCCGAAAGCTAGTGTGCTTCCAATTAAACCTGTTGGACTATAACCTGGTGTTGTGTGATTTTTAACTATGTACACCCCAGTCCAACACCGGCATCTCCAAATCTAGCTTAAGAGAAGGTATTGTTTGGAGAGTTGAGCTCCAAAATGGTAACTCTTGCGTCAAATCATTGTTGCGCACTGATTGACATGCTGATCACAACTCCGGTGGCCTTTGAATGTGTTGATATAGTGCCCTCACCAAGATAGAGTTTCGTACGATTTTTTTCAAAATGTGGAGAAGCATCACAGATCCCATTCTGGAACTCTTAAGTCTATTTGCAGCATTCAAAAAGCAAGAACAAAACATTCTAATTTCAACCCTGGTATATCTAGCTTAACTTGACATGAAATGTCTTTTGTCTGTTTGATCTATTAAGGAAAAGTACTAAAAGTGCTGTTAATTACCAAAGGGTGTTGATTACAGTGGAAGTTAAGTTTTAAATTCATCCTACTGCCCATCGACACTTTTTTTGGGTACCACTCACAATTCCAGTTACTTCTATATCCTGAGTTTTGGGCAAAGAGAGAGTGTGTCACAAAAGTTGTGTGTTAATCTGTGATCTGAATGTATAATTGAAAGTTCATACACCTGCATTCATGCATAGTTCTAGATGCCATCTGCTTGGTGTTCAGTTAAATGATGTTTACCGATTATATAGACAGTAACAAAGGTACATGCATTTATCCCGTGCCTTTCAGTACAATTAGATGCCCCAAACTGCATAGCAATACGTAACAACACTTCACTACTTTTTTAAAATTGTGATTTTTGTGGTAATATAACAAATGTGACAGCCAGTTTGCCTTCCACAAAGCCTGTCAAACAGCATGAAATAACAGTGAATTAATTGGTGAGTGAAGTTGACTGAGGGTTAAATACTGGTGAGAATCTTCCTTCTGCTATTTGAATAGTGCCATGGGACCTTTTAGAAAGAGAGGACAAGGCTTCACTTTAATTTACTCAGCTCTGAATTGATGTGTTAGTTCAGTCCAAGTGTCTGGTTTCAGAATGGAGAGTTCTACCAACTGAACTACAGCTGTCTGTAAGAACTACAGCTGTCCACAACAGCCTTGTATGACAAGAATGTAAGAACGTATGCACTGCAAAGAGACCATTTGGTTCATCATCCATCTCCTTCCACTGACTGTTTATAATCTGCATGATTATCTACACCCATTGAATCTGCTGAAGGATAAAGCCACCTAAATTCCCCATGACTCCTGAGATCTCTCCATGTGTTATTCACCCCTAGCTGATGGACCTCACCCACATGAAATCCCACTGGCCCCAGCAGCTCAAGAACAATAGTTACTTTGGTCCTTCATTGCTAGGGGGATGCAGTTTAGAAATAGGGAGGTTATGCTGCAGTTGTGTAGGGCACTGGTGAGGCTACACCTGGAGTACTGTGCACAGTTTTAGTCTCCTTACTTCAGAAAGGATGCACTGACACTGGAGGATGTGCAGAGGGGGTTCAATCAGTTTGATTCCGGAGTTGGGAGGGGAGGAGGAGAGGTTGAGTAGACTCGGACTATACGCATCGGAATTTAGAAGAATGAGCAGGGGGAATCTTATAGCAACATATAAAATTAGGAAGGTAATACATAAGATAGAAACAGGAAGGTTGTTTCCACTGGTTGGTGAAACTAGAACTAGTGGGCATGGTCTAAAATAAGCAGGAGCAGATTTAGGACTAAGTCGAGGAGGAACTTCTTTACCCAAAGGGTTGGGAACCTGTGGAATTGTCTGCCTAGTGAAGCGGTTGAGGCTATCTTGTTGAATATTTTTAAGGCAAAGATAGAGAGATTTTTGAACAGTAAAGGATCTAAAAATTGCACTGAGTGGGGGGGGGGGGGGGGGAAGTAGAGCTGGATCTGCAAAAAGATCTTATTGAATGGGGGAGCAGTTCAGATTCCTTATGTTCCAATGTCTATAATTATCACTAATATCACCAATTCAATTTCTAGCTTGATATTTATCAAGTTTTTTTTTGAGGGGAACAAGTGACAAAATGTCAACTGTTGAAATTGGAGACTGGTCATACATCCAGTAGACTTTTATTTTACGAGTGTGCTTTACTTTTGCTTCAGCCTTATTTATTTTGAACCCATGCACTATGGTTTTCTCTTCATAGTTCAAGTAAAATAGCTTGCTTGCCAATTCTATGTCAATGATTTAGATGTGGAAACGCAGGGAAATATTCCCATGTTTGTGTGTGTTGTGATGTTAATGGTTTGTGCGAAGATTTGTAGCTTGGGTGCTCGTTGTTGTGGTTCTGTTCGCCGAGCTGGAAGTTTTTGTTGCAAACGTTTCGTCCCTTGGCTAGGCGACATCATCAGTGCTTTGGAGCCTCCTGCGAAGCGCTTCTTTGATGTTTCTTCCGGTATTTATAGTGGTCTGTCCTTGCCGCTTCCGGGTGTCAGTTTCAGCTGTCCGCTGTAGTGGTTGGTATATTGGGTCCAGGTCGATGTGTTTGTTGATGGAATTTGTGGATGAATGCCATGCCTCTAGGAATTCCCTGGCTGTTCTCTGTCTGGCTTGCCCTATGATAGTAGTGTTTTCCCAGTCGAATTCATGTTGCTTATTGTCTGCGTGTGTGGCTACTAGGGATAGCTGGTCGTGTCGTTTCGTGGCTAGTTGATGTTCATGTATGAGGATTGTTAGCTGTCTTCCAGTAGTCTAGCTGTCAGTTCCAGTATGAACAGTTCCGGTATGTCAGTAGTCGCCAGACTACTGCGACCCTTAGGACTCATAACGGCACACAAACCAACAGCCACGCTCAGACAACAACTCACTAGAACAAAGGACCCGATACCCAACATGAGCAAAACTAATGTAGTTTACAAAATACCATGCAAGGACTGCACAAAACACTATATAGGACAAACAGGAAGACAGCTAACAATCCGCATACATGAACATCAACTAGCCACGAAATGACAGCTGAAACTGACACCTGGAAGCGGCAAGGACAGACCACTATAAATACTGGAAGAAACATCAAAGAAGCGCTTCTCAGGAGGCTCCAAAGCACTAATGATGTCGCATAGCCAGGGGACGAAACGTTTGCAACAAAAACTGTGATGTTAATGCAAAGAGGCTTCAATGCCATTTTGACACATAGAGTCAATGGGCAGAAAGCGTCGAGTTATGCATTTTAGTGAGAGAAACAGTATTTATATTTCAGTTAGCATTGTAAACACCTGCATTATAATGTCCACTTCAGTACTTTTTCAAGATTCTCTTCATGAATTTCCATTGGATTGTTCCACTTATCAAACATATTTTGGTAGAAGTGCTATGTAAACCCTGAGAAATTGATGCATATTTTGAATGGTGCTTTTTATAGAACTTTTGCCTATCCTGCAAGGAAAATTGTCAAATAAATTCACCTCTTAAAGTGCAAAGTCCAGTCATTTGTAATATTTTTCTCTGAATTTTAAACATATCTTGTTGAAGGTAAAATTACCAAACTGTCAGACATATTATGAATACGGTCTCACCAATGCATACAAAGTTAAAATAACTTGATTTGAAACATTTGAATTACTTTGAAGCTATTATTGTAGTATTTTGCATGCCTTGAGTGCAGATTAGGATTTCTGGGGCCCAAGTAATTTTACATTCTTTGTCATAAATATTCCAGGCACAAACTTTACTGAGAGCAAATTCATGAATACTCTTACAGTGTGCAAAATTGCTATGCTGGAAGAAATATGTACAAACATTTATTGGATATGCAGATTCTTATGAGAAGCACCTCAATGCTTGATTAGGTTTGTTGCTTGCAGCTTTGCATTGAATGGGAATATGCAGTGAATGATCAATAATCAATTTTTTCCCATCTTTGCTAATAGAGATCTCTCCATCATGTACATGTGTCATGCTGAGAGGAAATGTGCTGATTATGGAAATGTGTTCCTTATTCAGATGATGATACAGACTTTGAATGAGTTCTGGAGATACACTTGGAAATAATCATATGAATGTACAGTTACAGATCAACTTAAGCAAGATAAGTAACAGTATTTAATCTGTTCATGTATCAGATTCAATTGTTCAGAGTTGCTGTGGACATCACTATACAATTTTGTAAAGTGCTGGTCAATCTGCATATGAACTCATTGATGCCACATATAGGGCTAAACTTTCTCAATTTTTAGGTCAAGTATAGGTTTTGGGGAGTTTCTTGGAGGGTTTCCCATTGTAGCCTCTTTTCTTGCGCAGTTTTTGATGCTCGCCTCATTGATTCTGCATCCGATCTCTATCTTGTCTCTATCTTATTGCAGCAGAAAATAACCAGGCAGAGAGAGTCAAAATGGACAGTGGGCTGGTTGACATTCAGCTTGTCACCTAATATGAGAAGAAGATCCTTTAGATAGTTGGAGAAGATCAAGTTGCACAAGTGGGGACATTGAGATCTCCATGTACCAAGGCAATGCAGTCAGGTTTGTTGTTCTGTGCAATACTGCCATTTTTTGTAATCATGTTATTCATTTCGTCTTAAGATGCTCAACTTCTACCTCCTATTGCACAATGGTTGGCCTCTCTTGTCCTATGCAGGCACCAGCTGCACCCAGACACATGAACTTTGCCTCCACCTCCAGAGGAAGAAGCTGTAACTCTCACATAAGACGTAGTGGTGAGGTTTTCTCCTGCATCCTTCACCAGTTCAGAGATCTTCACTTCAGTGGGTTTACTGTCTAGATTTGACTAAGGAGATCATTTTGAAGAGCACCTCACTGATACATCTCTGCAGCTGCTCGAGGAGGAGATGCCCAGGTTTCTGACACTCAGAGGACTAATGGAGATAGGAAGATGACCTCACAGTGTCAGTCATTAATAACTTAGTATGAATGTAGAGACAGTCATGGGTACTGTAGTCAGATCTCCAGTAATTCAAGTTTGGAGGAGTACAATGATGTTATCAGTATCTAGCTCTGACATGCATGTTTCTGACTGTTTCCAGGAATAGATTGGTAGCCGCCATGGAAAGTCAGGTCCAGTAGGACAACCAATTCTGAGGAAGAGTCAGATTGGACACAAAATGTGAAAACTGTTTCTCTTTCAACAGATGCTAGCACTTTGTGTGATTGTTCCAGCAGAACAGTTAGTGGCTGAGATACATGCAGACCAACACTCTTTTGCTTTAGTCAATGGTGCTCTGCATCGGTGGCTTGGCAGGAGAGAAATGAGGGACCTTACTCCAGGTGCCCTTCATTTCAAGGGATCAGAGTTGCACCAACAGGGGAAGCTACATATAAGCCTCGAGAAGTTTTCTCTGAGGACACTCCAAGCTTTCCCACATCAACTGTGTAGATGTTGCAACCACGGAGGTGAGTCTGCCTCTGGACAGGACATTCTCAGCATGACTGGATGCTGTAACCACAAAATGTTCCACTGTTGTGTGTCCAAATCTTTCAGGCCTACTTCACAGCTGGCTCCCTCTAACCCAACTGAGGACACTGGAACTATCCCTGAATGTAGTCAGAGGCAAATGGCTAAAGAATATGCTTAGCGTACATGCTACCATATCATTGTAAAGACACTTCCACATCTATAGGTATTTCTGCACTTTTAATTTGATTGACTTTCATTTTAGCAGTATGACCTAGTTAAGTAGCTACCTTGTAAGAATTAAACAGCTTCTTCATGATACCATGCTGACTCAATCCTATTTTATGTGAAAACTGATGCAAAGTGACAATTCAGTTCCTCTGCCATTTTTTTGTTCTCTGATGTTACTTCTCCAGCCTTATTTTCTTGCGGTCCAATGTCCATCCTTGCCTCTCTCTCTTGTATATCTAAAAAAGCTCTTGAAGCTTTTTTTTATATTATTAACTTGCTGATTCTCATATTTCATCTTCTTCCACCTTATTGTTTTTTTCAATTATCCTCCACTGGTTTGTAAAAGCTTCCCAATCCTCTGGTTTCCTACTAATTTTAATTTTCTTTTGCTTTTATGCTGTCCCTGACTTCCCTTGTCAGCCATGGTTAACCTGTCCTCTCCTGTGTATGTTTCTTCTCTGGGATGAATTTCTGCTGTGCCTCCTGAATTACTCCCAGAAACTCTTGCCATTGCTGCTCCACTACCTTCCCTGTTCGGCTCCCCTCAGGCCTTTGCAGTTCCCTCTACTCAACTGTAATACTGTTACATCTAAGGATGAATTCTATCATATTATGGTCACTGCCCCCTACGGGTCCTTTCACCTCCAGCTCCCTAATCAAGTCTGCCTCATTGCACATCACCAACTCCAGAACTGCCTACTGCCTAGTGGGCTGGGCCATAAGCTACTCCAAAAAAGACACTTGTGGACATTCCACAAATTCCTTTTCTTGGGATCTGCTACCAACTTGATTTTTCCAGTCCATCTGCATATTAATTTCCAATGATTATTGCAATAATGCCTTTCTTACAGGCCTTTTCTATCTCCTGATTTGTTTTCTGCCCCACATCCTGACTACTGCTAGAAGGCCTGTACATAACTCTCATCAGGGAGTTATTTTTTTCTTTGAGGTTTCTCACTCTACCCCCACAGATTCTACACTTTCTGACTTTATATCACTTCTTGCTATCACATTAATTTCACTTTTTTTTACAAGCGCTGCCTGTCTTTTTAATAGGATGCGTATTCTTAAATATGTAATCTCCAGCCCTGTTTCCATTGCAGCCATGTCTTTCTGATATCCACAACATTGTACTTGCCAATTTCAACCTGCACTACAAGTGCATTTACCTTGTTTCATAAACTGTTTGTGTTTAGGTACAACACCCTAAGTCCTGCATCGACTGCCCCCTTCTCATAGTTGCCTCTTTATCTGCTGTGCCTGAAGTTAGATTCCTGACCATCTCCAGACTCTGTCCTATCACTTGTTCTAGAAACTTTAATAAACTTTAATAAATGAGATGTACTCCACTTTAACTATTTCCATAATTTTCTATGCAACTGAACTCACCCCCATATTATTTACTTTAAAGCCCTATCCACAGCCCTCGTCATGCAATTGGCCAGGAGTCTGGTCCCAGCAGACCTTGGTTTTACCTCCTTGGTTTTGCTTTTTAATTTAGCCCCAGGCTGGATATATTCCCTCAGCAGAACATTTTTCTTCTTTCTATCTATGTCTTGCCTTCATCAATCAAAGCATTGAGTACAGGAGTTGGGACGTCATGTTACAGCTGTACAAGACATTGGTAAAGTCACATTTGGAGTACTGCATACAATTCTGTTTGCCCTTTTATAGGAAGAATGTTATTAAACTGGAAAGGGTGTATCAAAGATTTATAAGGACTTTTTCTCATGCAGCAGAGGAGGTTGAAGGGCGACCTCAGAGAGGCTTATAGAATCATGAGGGGCATAGATAAGGTAAATAGCCAAGGTTTTTCTCCCAGTCTAGGGGATTCCAAAACAAGAGGGCATAGGTTGAAGGTAAGAGGGGGAAGACATAAAAGAGATCTGAGGGGTACCTTTTTCACACAGAGAAGAGTGTGGAGACAGAATGATCTGCCAGGGGAGTGGTAAAGGTGGGTACAGTTACAACATTAAAAAGACATTTGGACAGATACATGAATAGAAAAGGTTTAGAGGGATATGGACCAAACATAGGCAAATGGAATTAGTTCAGGTTGGCATGGACGAGTTGGACTGAAGGGTCTGTTTCCACACTATATAACTCTATGGCTCTATATCATTGGTATGTTCACATACTGTGACGTGTGACCTTCCCCTCCCACTCCAAATTTGAGAGGAAATATCTCGAACCCTGGCACCAGGCAGGCAACAAAGCCTTCAGGACTCGATCTGGCGACAGAGAATAGCATCTATTCTCCTAACTGTATTATCCCTGATTACAACTTCATTTCTCTTTTCTGCCCCCTCTTGAATGGTTCCCTGTCCCATCTGGCTATGGTCAGTTTGGTCATCCTCCCTACAGCCCACACTTTCATACACATGGAGCAAGAATCTCAAACTTGCTGGAGAAACTCAAGGGATATGGCTCCTTCAGCATTACCTTCTGGAACCCTCTTCCTGCCTCACTCATAATCACACTCTCCTGTCCCTGACCACTGACCAAAGTTGAGATAGTTAATCTAAGAGATGTAACTGCTTTCTGAAACACAATATCCAGGTAACTCTCCCACTCCCTAATGTGTCACAGCGTTCAAAACTTGGACTCCAGCTCATCAACTCTGAGCCAGCATTCATTATGCAACCAACACTTGCTACAGATGTAGTCACTATGAACCACAGTGGGGTCCATCAGCTCCTGCAACATGCAGGTACAACACATCGCCTGGCCCCGTATCTCTATTTTATTTACTTAGTTCTGAATTTGATTTTTAAAATTTTAAAGTTTTCCTATTGGTCTTTTAGTTTGTAACCTGTAAATATTTCGCCTAGTTAGATAGTCAACTTTGTAGCTATCACCTTTGGTATTGACCGTTCATACGGTTTCCTACTTCAAACCCTATATCATCCATCAAAAAAGCAGAAGTTCCAAAAGGTCCACCTCTGCAATGGTGCTGGCAACATTGAAATATCAGCATGTGGGCTCCCGCCCTGCTCTTTCCTGGCACAGATATAAATTGCTGAGCTAAATGTGAGGGTGGAAATTCTGGATCCAGGCCATTTTGGATGCTCACACACACTCACTTTGTGTTTGGACTGAAAGCCATGGCCCTCTAAAAGAAAAATGATCGCTTTCATTATGAATTATGTTTGAATTTTAATGATGCATGATGCAGCAACTCTTTACCTTGACAACTTGCACAGGTGCAAAACCAAACTGCAAAATTATTTCTAATTTCCCAGCTCACATGTGGAAGTATAGTTAGCACCCAACTTTACAATATTGTATTTTTCAATACACGCCCCCTCATATACTTACTGTGCTGGCACTGCTATGTTTTGTCTGGAGTGGTAGGATAAACAAGTGTAAATAATAATGTTAAAGTTGCCATACCACTCAAACCTTCTAAGATTCATTTGACATCATCAATCTTTTATTATTGTGAAACAAAGTAAAGTCACTGCACGTTGGGCCTCCAAGAAGAAATGGCAGATCTAAAAGTTGAAGTTCTAAATTGGAGAAAGGCCAATTTTGACGGTATTAGGCAAGAACTTTTGAAAGCTGATTGGAGTCAGATGTTCGCAGGTAAAGGGACGGCTGGAAAATAGGAAGCCTTCAGAAATGAGATAACAAGACTCCAGAGAAAGTGTATTCTTGTCAGGGTGAAAGGGAAGGCTGGTAGATAAAGGGAATGCTGGATGATTAAAGAAATTGAGGGTTTGGTTAAGAAAAAGAAGGAAGCATATGTCAGGTATAGACAGGATAGATTGAGTGAATCCTTAAAGGAGTATAAAGAAAGTAGGAGTATACTTAAGAGGGAAATCAGGAGGGCAAAACGGGGACATGAGATAGCTTTGACAAATATAATTAAGGAGAATCCAAAGGGTTTTTACAAATATATTAAGGACAAAAGGGTAACTAGGGAGAGAATAGGGTCCCTCAAAGATCAGCAAGATGGCCTTTGTGTGGAGCCACAAAAAATGGGGGAGATACTAAATGAATATTTTGCATCAGTATTTACTGTGGAAAAGGATATGGAAGATATAGACTGTGGGGAAATAGATGGTGACATCTTGCAAAATGTCCAGATTACAGATGAGGAAGTGCTGGAAGTCTTGAAACGGTTAAAGGTGGATAAATCCCTAGGACCTGATCAGGTGTACCTGAGAATGCTGTGGGAAGCTAGAGAAGTGATTGCTAGGCCTCTTACTGAGATATTTGTATCATCAATAGTCACAGGTGAGGTGCCGGAAGACTGGAGGTTGGCAAACATGGTGCCACTGTTTTGAAAGGCGGTAAAGGCAAGCCAGGGAACTATAGACTGGTGAGCCTGACATCGGTGGTGGGCAAGTTGTTGGAGGGAATCCTGAGGGACAGGATGTACATGTATTTGGAGAGGCAAGGACTGATTCGGGATAGTCGACATGGCTTTGTGCATGGGAAATCATGTCTCACGAACTTGACTGGGTTTTTTGAAGAAGTAACAAAGAAGATTGATGAGGGCAGAGCAGTAGATGTGATCTATATGGACTTCAGTAAGGCATTCGACAAGGTTCCCCATGGGAGACTGATTAGCAAGGTTAGATCTCATGGAAAACAGGGAGAACTAGCCATTTGGATACAGAACTGGCTCAAAGGTAGAAGACAGAGGGTGGTGGTGGAGGGTTGTTTTTCAGACTGGAGGCCTGTGACCAGTGGAGTGCCACAAGGATCGGTGCTGGGCCCTCTACTTTTTGTTATTTACATAAATGATTTGGATGCGAGCATAAGAGGTACAGTTAGTAAGTTTGCAGATGACACCAAAATTGGAGGTGTGCTGGACAGTGAAGAGGGTTACCTCAGATTACAACAGGATCTTGACCAGATGGGCCAATGGGCTGAGAAGTGGCAGATGGAGTTTAATTCAGATAAATGCGAGGTGCTAAATTTTGGGAAAGCAAATCTTAGCAGGACTTGTACCCTTAATGGTAAGGTCCTAGGGAGTGTTGCTGAACAAAGAGACCTTGGAGTGCAAGTTCATAGCTCCTTGAAAGTGGAGTTGTAGGTAGATAGGATAGTAAAGAAGGCGTTTGGTATGCTTTCATTTACTGGTCAGAGTATTGAGTACAGGAGTTGGGAGGTCATGTTGCGGCTGTACAGGACATTGGTTAGGCCACTTTTGGAATGTTGCGTGCAATTCTGGTCTCCTTCCTATCGGAAAGATGTTGTGAAACTTGAAAGGCTTCAGAAAAGATTTACAAGGATGTTGCCAGGGTTGGAGGATCTGAGCTACAGGCTGGGGCTGTTTTCCCTGGAGCATCGGAGGCTGAGGGGTGACCTGATAGAAGTTTACAAAATTATGAGGGGCGTGGACAGGATAAATAGGCAAAGTATTTTCCCTGGGGTCGGGGAGTCCAGAACTAGAGGGCATAGGTTTAGGGTGAGAGGGGAATGATATAAAAGAGACCTAAGGAGCAACGTTTTCATGCAGAGGGTGGTGCATGTATGGAATGAGCTGCCAGAGGCTGTGGTGGAGGCTGGTACAATTGCAACATTTAAGAGGCATTTGGATGGGTATATGAATAGACAGAGTTTGGAGGGGTATGGCCCGGGTGCTGGCAGGTGGGACTAGATTGGGTTGGGATATCTGGTCAGCATGGACGAGTTGGTCCGAAGGGTCTGTTTCCGTGCTGTACATCTCTATGACTCTATGGCAACATCATCACCATTGGTCATAAGGAAATCTTAAGCTACATTGAACAAAAGATTATTTGAGTGACATTTGAAACATTGCAATTCTGAAATCGTTTCTAACCTTCAAGTCCTGGGCATATCATTTGACAACCTAATCTGCCCTGAAATTTCAAAGCAAACTTGTTGATTTATTTCTCGTGTTGATCGAGTTGGGGATCATTGAAACAAGTTAATGGAACATTTTTCTATTTGTGGCAGGTGACCTCGATTTCAACAGGAAGCTGGTATCATTTGTTGGTTTAAAAGTTAACATTCCACCAGCTAGCTCAAAAATTTAAGATTAGGTTAATTTTAACTTTTGGACTAGGTTTACATTGAGTCAGTCATGTCCTTGCCAAAAAGGGAGATAAAGAAGCAGTGGGCAATTGTTGGGCTGTGAATATTGGGTGGCCTGTGGCCTGATATCTCACATTCAGCTGAGGCTGGGCGTTTTGAGAAGGACATGCAGATTGGAAACAAGGAGTAGGAACGGGTGGTTGGAAGGAATGAGAACAATACTACTCCTTCTGGTTACATATAGACAAATCTGAGAATTACCTTTTCTCCTCTCTTCTTCCTCTTCAACAAATTATAATGAGCCTAATGCCTGTGATGAGTGCACTATATATTCTGCACTTAAAACACCTTCAGGCTTCCTCTGCTATAATACAATCCAATTTGGCAAACTCCTGATTCAGGCAAGTATCTCCTTTGAAGCGAATGAAAATCAAAGGAAATGGAGAAAGGGTGCTTGAGCCCAGATCAATTGTCATACATTATTGCTCCAAGTTCAAATTATCCCCCAAGATTTAAATCTAATGAGTCATGGCCTTGGCCTTATGGATAATAGCAATACTTTCTGAGGATGCATCTTGCTTCCTGCAGTATACAACAAATACCTTTGTGTAAGATAACACATTAACAGCTCTTTCTCTGTTTGGGAAATATTTCTGTAGCTTGTGTTTTGATTTATGTAAATTGAACATATAATAGTAACATGTCTCAGCATAAATGGATTCTTCTCCTTGTATATATAGACTATTATCAGACTATTAATACATAACCTTCTAACACATGAAATAATTTAACTTAATTAATTTTGGCCAAGCAAATCATTAGATCAAAGAAACTCATCTATATTGACAAGTGATTAAATCAGGTAGTAGTCTGAAAGACTCCATAATTCTTAGTGTGCAATGCACAGACTTTAAGAACTAATTAATGATAATCCCAGCACACAATTTAGGCATATATTACTTTGAGATATTCATTTTAATTACTAATCTGAATGATTTAAATATGATTTTATCTCTTGGGGTGATTAAAATTGAGTATCTCTTTCTTTCACTTTATAGTCACAAGAGTAGATTACTTTTAAAATTAATCACAGGCATAAAGGATATTTTATACTTTATTCATTATAAGTGCTCTGTATGGGATGCTTTGTCCTTGACCTGACCAGCGAAGCAGATATTTTGATTTGCAATCCTGTTGCAATTGAGGTTCACCAGTTTCAAGAATAATTTTTTGTGAATTATTGGACACGTGAGCCATTAAACTAAACTCAACTTCATTCTTGTCACTGAGTAATATATTACTTTAACCGATAAAATCTCTTTTTTTAATGTAGTTTGAGAGTGACTTGAACAATTCCTACATTTACTATTTTAAAAGATACAGAGACTTGAACTTCAGAAAACAAGGCAACTTCCTAAAAAATAACCTTTGCAAATATAAATACATTTTGGAATCCTGCTATAAATTATGAAAACATCCAAGAAGTGAAATTCATTGGCATTCCAGTGAGAATTACAATACCTAATTCATCTATTTTTGTTTTATTTACCAGCTAATATAACGGCTCAGATTTTGGGTTAAAGATGACTGCTAGACTGATAGCAACTAGTAATAGCTCTGGAGTCTCAGAAAATGAACAGTTAATAGCTTACACATTGTTGTGAGAAAAAAAACCAGCAAAATAATCAAAGGAACATTAAATTACTTGAGTTTTTAAATTTTATTTGAGTACTTTTATTTATTACATATCAAAATAATGGAAATGAAAAAAAAATGATGTTTGACTGGCGATGACAAGTCATGTGACAAACCCTCTGGGCTTCCATCCAGAGTTGCAAGCCCTAACTTGGACTTGATCCATTATCCAAATTAGCCATTATAGGGTAAGACCATTTAGCATTATAAAGTGGATTTATTTATATTAAGAAAGCATATTCTTTAGAAGTCAAATCCATAATTCTTATTCATGCTTATTAGTTGAAACTGCTTTTTAGCCTTTCATTTGACCATAAGCCTGAGTAAAGATCCTGCCATACATAGGCAGCATGTTCATTCTAATATGATTTGACAGCTATATGTACCAGATGATAAAAGCAATGCAAAGCTACCTGAAGACTTGATTTTCTGACCAACTCTTGTAATTGGTAACAATGCAAGCAGCAGACTGAGGTGCCAGATGACCTGATTATGGCCGAAATAAAATAAGCCTCAAAATTGTAAATATAAGATTAAACTACATTAAACTGCAAGAAATAGCTAACATTATTAAGGCGTTTTAAGTCTGAAATTGAGTCATGCAATGATAATAAGTAATTATGAGCAGTTTTCTGGTATAGCAACAATCTGGGATATTTGTGGATGGTGTAAGTGATGGGAACTCAACATAGCTTGCTAGAACATGAAAAGCTATTTGTGGCATGCCAATCTACTTTTAATTTAAATCAGAACAAGCAGACAGCACAAAAAGAGGTCACTGGACACATTAGGGAAATCCTGCTTCTTAGCTAACACATTTCAAAATGAACCCCATTGCTGTACCTTCTCCCAGCAGCTTTGTGTCACTCTCTGGCTTAAATATCTATCTACTTTTCTCTTAAATAGACACACTACTCTTTATTTAGTTTACTACATGCTGTGAATTATTCATAGGCTTCAATAACTCCCATGCAAAAATACTTTTCTTTCCAAAATCCTTTATTCATGTCATCATCATTTTAAATTTGTTATTTTATTATTAATTCCACAATTCAAAAAAAAACGGAGGAGGGTACTAATTGAGAGGGTGAAGGATAGGCTGATTGTCAAACATTTCCCCATATTCCCTACTGTCCCTCCCCAATCCCAGCCACAATCACACAACATCAATTTGAGCTATTTCAATTCCCAATCTATGTACATATCCCACACATCAGCTGCCATCTGTAAAGACCCGCAAAATGCTATAGATGGCAGATAGCTAGAAAAAAAGACACAATTCACTGACTCAGTAGTAAAAGGTATGGTCTAGCTCCAGTGGTAATATTTTTAATTTAAGAAGTTTGTAACGACATGTGATCTGTATTCTCTTGCACTTTTTATTAAAGGTAAAGTAATCATAGTCCCAGAGGCCTGCTCTCTCATTAGAGAAAGCAACTGGTGGCAAATTTAACCTGAGGGGGATCATGCCTCAGATTAGGGGTGAGGTTGTGAAGATAGGTCCTTCATGATGACCTCAGCTGGTACAGGAATTGAACCCGCACTGTTGGTGTCACTGTAATGAAAACCAGCCATTCAGGGAAATAACCTCCTTCATGTTGAATTGTCTGCTTTTCTTAATCAATGTTTATCAGTTGCTGTGCTACTGGTAAATAAAAATGTAACTCTTTATGTGATTTATTTCCATCAGTAATTATCATAAACTTTCTTTAGACATGTCTTTGTATGAATCCAAACAGTCTAGAGTTAATTCAGTCCATTGATTCTAGTTAATACATCCCATTCAGGAGAAAGAATTCTAAGAGAGGGATAACTAATGAAGGCTAACCAAGGTAGTTAATGAACATATTAAATAGACAGAAAAAGCATACAAGGAAGCAAAAGTTGGCGATAGCCCTGAAGATGAGTTCAGAATCCAGTAAAGGAGGATGAAGAAAGTAAAAGAGCGAGAATAAACCACGATTGCAAACTAGTGAGAAATATAAAAACTGACAATAAGAGCTCCTTAAATATATAAAAGGGAAGAGACAGGTCAAAGTGAGTATAAAATTTGAGTCTGTTCCTCTTTGAGAAATAAAGACTAAGAGGAATCTGAGAGAAGTTTTGAAAATCATGAAGGATTGGGACAAAGTAGTTAGGGGGAAACTGATCTTGCTCATTAAAGGATCGATACCCAGAGGGCACAGTTTAAATGGATTTGCCAAAGAAGCAAATGCAAGGTGAGAAAAGACTTTTGCACTCAATGAGTAGTTAGGATTTGGAATGCACTGCTTGGAGGTGAGATGGAGTCAGGTTCAACTGAAGCATTCATGACAGCATTGGATGAGTATTGAAACAGAACCCGTGTGCAGGGTTATGGGAAGAGGACAGGAAGTTGGAACTAAATCAAAATGCTCAGGGAGCCAGAACAGTTCTGAGAAACTGAAGAGAACTATTCTGAAAAAAGGTCATGGGACCTGAAGCTTTGAATCTGTTTTCTGTCGACAGATGCTGCCAGATCTGCTGAGTTTCTCCTGTTATTATTCTTTGTGTTTACCATCATTCCATTCTTGCTGCATTCACCCAAGTTTTTCACCTTCAGCCATGCTGCTCAAGGACTGGGAAAATTCCACTGTCTGCCTACTTGATCAAATGAATGCATGAAATTCCACACTAGTCAATGAAGAAGAGCAGGCTATTTTCCCAGTGTCCGAACTGAAATTCAAGCCTCATTCAATATCACCAAAGATCTGATTTCTGGTCATTGCTCTCATTTGCTGACTGTGTGGCCTTGCCGTCTGTGAACTAATAGCTGTGGGTCCCCATAAAACAATAGTGACTACATTTCAAATACAAGTTATCCCATTATTTTGGTCTCACTTATTTCCTCATTTCTTATTTCAGTTGAAGCATCTCTCACGCAGCCCTTATTACTGCTTTACACAGGAATTCCCTGGTAAAGTTACAAAGGACAACTGGGTAAATTCCTTCAGAATTGCACTCCCTATATAATTACTATGGCATATTTACATTTGAGGTCAAGCCTGTTCCACAATACCCTTAAAGGAGAGATTAGAGAGATGTGCTAAAATGCTGGCATAAATCAGTTATGAACTGACTCCTCCTGATGGACTAGATACCAAACTCATACGAAGAAGGTCAGCAAGGTACAAGGTCAACCTTAGACTTATATAGCTGAAACATAAGGAAACAATACAACTCTGGACCTCACTAAGCTGGATTAATGGGGAAGTAATAGATAATGTAGCACATGCAGCTGACTCACTGAAACAGAAGAGAAATTTAAAGGAGTTACTATCTTCTTGCAATCATAAATTTTCTTGAAGCTAAACTGGATCTAATACTTAGTAAACTGATATCAGGGCTCCCAAGATATTATATTGAGGTACATGCCTTGTGTGAAAGACTGTGTAATCAGTCTTTGTTTTATGATATATTTTGAATGAAATGTGAGCACATTTTCTAGCATTTTACAAGCATTTCCTCTTTTAAGATCATGTCAGATCATTAGGAGAACTCAATGCTGACTATTAACCTAAAGAAAATTGTGGAAACATCTACTTAAATTTTTCTTCATCCCCAACTCTCCTTAAAATCTTTCTGCATTTTTTCTACTCATCCTGTCAAAATGTCATCCCCACCTCCAGGTTAATAATAATTGGCCAGTCCCTTATGTCTCACAAAGAGTCCTACAGGGATGGTCCAAACCCTATGCAGTTGTTTTGTGAAAGAACAGTGCTTTAAAATCTCATATTTGCATATCTTTTGTTACAAGCATGCTGAAACCCTGAGATCTCAGCTGTTTATTTGAAAAGGATATTTTTAATGGCCTGAAATAGTTCTGAGCATTGTTGCAAACAACAAAATGATTTTTAGAGATTTCAAAACAGCATGCCACAGGAATAAAAAAAAGGATATGTCATTGTGCCGGTTTTAGTAAAACATGGTTTATGGATTGAACTATGAAGGTTTCTCAAAAAAAGTCACTGCCTAAATTTAAAGTGAGCTGCTTAATGCCTTGATGTTTATTCAAGTGTTGAAGAGAACTGGCAGATGTCAGAGTAAATGGGGGTCTGTCAATTGCTAAATTACTGCCTTTCACAGGGTGATTTTCATGGTCTGTCAGGTGGGATTTGTATGCACATCACGCAGATTGCTGAACAAAAAAGGGGGAAACAGCAAACCCAGCACAAAAACTTTATAGTCACAGATGTTGTTGCTTCAATTGCAGTTTACTTAGCTTTCTTGAAAATGTACTGTTGTGGTTTTATTTTAAACTCATGCTAACAGATTGACTAAGTGTTAGTCACAAAGGATAGCACTGCACAAGATGGACATCATCCATCAGTTAAAGCAGGGCCAATGTTGATGGGGGGGAAACTGTGGAGAGTATTGTTTCTAAATATCTCTCAATAATAGTGTCTTTGTGCTTACACTTCTTCTCCATTTAGTTTCAGTACTGTACTATTCATGAGCTACTTTACTGTTTTGGGACATTCTGTAGGGTTCTGGAACTCAATTTTTGTACTCATGTTCTACATCTACCATTGGTCTTTGTGCACATGCTTTTGGACTTTGTGGTGAAAATTCTTGAAGCAAGTCCTCTGTGCCTGCAGTCAGTTGCACTCTTATGTTGTAATGGCACCAAGAGACATTAATTAAAATAATAAATTATTTTAAAGTACTGCCTATAGGTTGCACCAAATGTAAAAAATCCTAATTATCATCTGCATTGTTTATAAGTTACATTATACATAGCAATTATTATTGAACTGAACTGAAATGACAATGTAAATTTACCTGTTCATGAAAGATAAACCTGATCTTTCTTGGTGGGAAACCAAGCAGAGTAAGAAAAGGAGGAGCTAATCAACAGGGAGAAGCAGGTAGACTTGTTGGAAGAGAAACATGTTTTGCAGAATTGTGGCCCAGAACTTGTGACAAAGTCCTGCTGCATTGAGGCCAACTGCAATATGTTGTTTTGATTCAGTGGAGAAGGCATTTTATTACCATCACAAGACCTTTGCCTGGGGTTACTTTGGTCCAAGCTTTTCTGGATTTCTAGCTTTGAATATGATGACTGTTCTCCAGTTCTAAAGAATTTTCAGATTTCCAGCATCTGCAGTATTCTTTCTTTATTACTGGATTTCTCATTGGCTTTATGTAGATGGTGGACATGGTCATTTTCATTTGTATATCGTCAATTATGCAACTGTACTTTCAAATCCTCTATAAGTCCCTTTCATTGCTGGAATGTTTGTTTTTTGCTGGAATACATCCTGACTTACATTAAGGCTAAAACGTAGCTGCACAAATTTTTACAGTGCAACATGGTAATGTATGTTATCAACAGCAAAGTTTCACATTTCAGTAGCTATTTCTGGTACTAAGTTTGCTAAACTATTTACTCTCACCAGTGCTGATGTGATCTCTTGCAATATTGGAAAAGGGTGGTGATTCTTCTTTCTTACTTGATGAAGATCTTTACTTATGATATTCATATGGCTTCCCTCTCACTACATTGGAAATGATCCAATCTGTAGGCTCTGTGATTCTGGCAATAGCTTTGTTTTCTCCTATCTTTTGATACTCTCTTTCAAGCCTTCCTTTTAGTTTTATTGATATGTTGCAGGGGAATGAATCACTGATTTCTTCTCTGGGTCAATAGCGATGTGATTTGTCAAATCTTCAAAGCAGTTAACCGTCTCTTCAGATTTCCTTGCTTCTGATCAGAAGGCCCATTTCACTGGATACCCTTCAAACCCTCTGTGAGGTTGCTTTCATTTCATGCATTATTGGAATCATTTGCATCCCTAGCAATTGCTCAACATCTAGATAAGACAATAATTAGTTTCAATGATGGACAATCTGTCTATTCCCTTTCATGGTCTTTCTGATTTAGCTTGTTCCTAACTGTTGATTCTCAGCTCCATTCCCTTGAACCCACGTGTTGGCTTTATTTCCAATTTTGTCACAAAATTGTCAACAAGCTCACCCTATTCGTGGCTCAGGCTAGACATTCATTTTGGTAGATCCAATGATTTGACTTTGTGTGGAGATGTGTGATGAACTTTTTTAAAATGCTGTCTGGATTTTTACTGTCATCCCAACGGCTTCATTGCTTTTAAGAAATTATTTATTTTCGTTGTAGAATGGTTTCAAATAAAATTTATCACTTTCCAATCTCTCCCCAGAGTGTGATCCCTGGGATGAAGGGCTTGATTTATGAGGAATGGTTGAGGACTCTGTGTCTGTACTGAATGAAGTTTAAAGGATAATTGTGTGTGTGTGTGTGTGTGTGTGTGTGTGTGTGTGTGTGTGTGTGTGTGTGTTGTGGGGGGGGGGGGGCGGTGAGGGAAGTGGGACTCTCATTGAAACTTATAGAGTGGATGTGGAAAAAGTGTTTCAACTAGTAGGAGTGATGAGGACCTCAGTTCACAGCCTCAGATGGCCTCCTTCTTCAAGGACCGCAGATTTCCCCCAAACGTGATCGACGATGCCCTCCACCGCATCTCCTCCACTTCCCGCTCCTCCGCCCTTGAGCCCCGCCCCTCCAACCGCCACCAAGACAGAACCCCACTGGTTCTCACCTACCACCCCACCAACCTCCGTATACAGCGTATCATCCGCCGCCATTTCCGCCACCTCCAAACGGACCCCACCACCAGGGATATATTTCCCTCCCCTCCCCTATCAGCGTTCCGCAAAGACCACTCCCTTCGTGACTCCCTCATCAGGTCCACACCCCCCACCAACCTCCACTCCCGGCACCTTCCCCTGCAACTGCAGGAAATGTAAAACTTGTGCCCACACCTCCTCCCTCACTTCCCTCCAAGGCCCCAAGGGATCCTTCCATATCCGCCACAAGTTCACCTGTACCTCCACACACATCATCTATTGCATCCGCTGCACCCGATGTGGACTCCTCTAGATTGGGGAGACGGGCCGCTTACTTGCGGAACGCTTCAGAGAACACCTCAGGGACGCCCAGACCAACCAACCCAACCACCCCGTGGCTCAACACTTTAACTCTCCCTCCCACTCCACCGAGGACATGCAGGTCCTTGGACTCCTCCACCGGCAAAACATAACAACACGACGGTTGGAGGAAGAACGCCTCATCTTCCGCCTGGGAACCCTCCAACCACAAGGGATGAACTCGGATTTCTCCAGTTTCCTCATTTCCCCTCCCCCCCACCTTGTCTCAGTCGGTTCCCTCAACTCAGCACCGCCCTCCCAACCTGCAATCTTCTTCCTAACCTCTCCGCCCCCACCCCACTCCGGCCTATCACCCTCACCTTGACTTCCTTCCACCTATCACATCTCCATCGCCCCTCCCCCAAGTCCCTCCTCCCTACCTTTTATCTTAGCCTGCCTGGCACTCTCTCCTCATTCCTGATGAAGGGCTTATGCCTGAAACGTCGAATTTCCTATTCCTTGGATGCTGCCTGACCTGCTGTGCTTTAACCAGCAACACATTTTCAATTGAGAAGCATATCAGTCATGATTGAATGGCAGAGCAGACTCGATGGATGAATGGCCTAATTGTGTTCCTATATCTATGGTCTTAAGGTCTTGAGGATGAAATATCCAGGTACAGTCCCTTGCCACCCAGAAACATGGTGAGTCTTTGATTTTCAGGCTACTCTTTGTTAAGGAAGTCCACTGGTATCATCAATGTCATCGTTGAACATTTCTCTTCCTTAGAGGCTCCGTAGTTTCCTCAAATCACATCAACAAAGATCAAGTTGAAAATCACACAACACCAGGTTATATATAGTCCAACAGGTTTATTTGGAAGCACATGCTTTCTGAGCGCTGCTCCATCATCAGATGGTTTTTAACTTTGTACATCCCAGTCCAACACCGCATCTCCAAATCATGACTATCAGCAAAGATAGTTAAGCTTGGAAAAGGATTAATCCTCATGGCTCAAGTTGTGGACTAGTACATTGAAAATCAAGCCCCACTATTGTCACAAATGTGAAAATTTGATTAAACCATCAAACTGTCCAGTTCTACTTGTCTAATCTTGGATACAAGATTACAAACAGCAGGTGTTTCCATGAACAGGAAAATACCTATTTGTGGTAATCAAACTATTTTTAACAAATGGCAAAAAAAAACATGAATTACCAACATATACCTCTATACCTTAACCCTTTTCCTAAAATTCCCATACACATAAAAACTATATCGTAAACACAAAAGGCTGTACCCACCTGCCCAGGAACCAATGAAGTACCTGTTATTAGGCTGAGCCCTTCTGAACCCACAACAATTGGTGCTGATGAAAAGCCAGTCAATAGACTGTGTCTAGGCAAAATTGCCCTGAACATACACAGGCAGTGCCAATTTTGTCTGGAATCCTCTTTCACTGCTCGAATAAGGTAACATCATACATACATCTCTCAATGTGTTCAGTAATTTGTTTTTTTAAACTGAAAGCATTTTCTAACATGGTTACCTTAGTTTAAAGCAGTAGCCTTTCTCCTTTTTATTCCACAGTCCAAAAACGTAACTGTTATGTAATCTTTTCCTTTTTATACTTTAGCGAGATATGATTGCACATGATCCATTCATTCTTGCTTGTATTTTTTGGATAATATTGTCATTTTATTAGATTCAATCATAGACAATAGACTGACTGGGCAGGTTTGGTATTCTTCTGCTAAGCAGGTGAATTGGTTTTATCAACAGTCTACCAGTAACTCCTAGGGAAATCCAAGGATTTTGATGATGTTTCTGCAATAGAAAATAATTGGTTCATTCCTCCAAAACTGTGTAATTAGAAGTATATTTTGATCCGTCTGTGGTGAAGAGTGTTCATACACCAACATAATTAATGTTGACTGCTGTATTTTGTTTTGGTTTACTGAACAGTCTTCCAAGATCTATGATGCCTTTCTCTTGTTCAGTAGAGCTATGCTGATCACTGGCAATTGACTTTTGAGCTGGTTGATGTTATTCATCTTACTAAAGGATTTAAAAAACAAAGCATGCTTTATTGCTCAGAAGTGAGAAATGTTCCAGATGGTGTACACCTGTTCCAGAGTGTTTGCCTATTTTAAGAATATTCCTTTGATCATGAAAAGTGAACTTCTTGTGCCATGCGGTGCTCTCTTGCACAATTGTCATTCACTTCAACTAAGAAACTTTTTTCAAACATAATACTGACATTTGCTGCAGTACCTACATTGAAACTAATTGAATGATAGTTAAATTGTGTCATCTTTGTCCCATCCGGTTCAGATGCAACACATATTTACCTTAAGAAAGATTGATGTGTTTTTTCAAAGGTCACGTATTATCATATCTCAATATGTGTTCTAATAAAGATAATTTTTGGTAATCTGGGTTTTATTCAACTATGTATTGTAAGTTGTTAACCTTTTTGTGCATACTAACATTAATAATTTTGAAAAGCGATTCAAAGTTTATTTTGATTTTTGTTATTTTCTCTGGAAGTATCTCATTTTCTTATGCATTGCATTGGTGTGATCAAGCTGGACAGTAGTTCTGTTTATGTGGGTTTCCCACCCCACATCTGAAACAGAGACTGAAACAGTAACTTCTAGCCTCAATGTAAAACCATTGTGTATTTGTCCATTATGTGATGTTTTGTTCTTTTTGCACTTTAGAAAGTTGAGAAAGTTTGATAAGCTTCTTGAACTAGGTTACCCTCTGTTTCCATCATTCCCTAGCACTGTTTTTAGATTTTAGCTTTTGGCACTATCTCCAAGCTCTTTCCAACGTGAGATCTCTTTTGATTGTAACACATGAAAAAGACCTGTATCAGTAATTTTGACAACAACTTTATCTCAAATGAGTTGTGATTGTAAATCACAATATTTAGAAATATAGAAAGATTATTAATAAAGTTACAATAGGAAGTCGTGTTCTGTGAATTTAGCTTTCTATGTTATATGATTGGCAGTTGACAGAAAATAATAACATATTGTTACATATTATCAAAGATATCCATCTCTTATCTTACTTCCTTTCTCGTTAATATATGATCTGAAAGCAGACCTCCACAGTAAAGAACTGTATTGACTTGTTCTTCTCTAGGTTTCTTATGTATACTTGAAGCAATTCTATTTGCACAATTTGTCTCTTCCTATAATCTAGTTCTACTCCCTGATTGAAGGATTTGTGATTTTAAATCTGCTTGATTATAATATCTTTTCCCATTGTCATCAAGTGTATTTTAAATGATTAGCTTAAAAGCTGTTTCACAATCATTTATTTTGGTTTGTAGATGTCGCAGATTTTCTTTTTAACTTTTTAACATTGTACAATCACTGCAATTAAATTTTAGCTTCTTAATTTTCCTTTTAAATGAAAACTTTTTCACCCTTCCTCTAAGGGTCAATCGCGTATCACGTGTCCAGTATTGACGGCTATATGGTGAAATTTTGACTTGGATTTTCCCCTTTGCAGTTTCAGTCAGAATGCTTGGTCTTGGTCAGCTTTTTCAATATTTTTCAATGATTCTGGTTGGTATGAGCCTTACCAGGCAGCCTCAGTGCTGCTATGGCTGCTGCAGCCTGTTTTAAAGTCCTGGTTGCTGACAGCGTCTGTATGTTCATCAGTGGCTGAATACTTAAAGATGCACTCGATTTGATTTTTTTCCATCTTTCTTCTCCTTAGATGGCTGTTGTTTTGTCAACTAGGCAAAAACAATGACTGCATATGCTGGAAACCAGATTCTGGATTAGTGGTGCTGGAAGAGCACAACAGTTCAGGCAGCATCTGAGGAGCAGTAAAATCGACATTTTACCCTTCATCAGGAATACAGGTAGAGCGCCTGAAGGGTGGAGATATAAGTGAGAGGAGGGTGGGAGTGGGGAGAAAGTAGCATAGAGTACAATAGGTGAGTGGGGGAGGGGATGAAGGTGATAGGTCGGGGGGGGGGAAAGGGTGGAGTGGATAGCCAATCAACCACACCGCCCCGTGGCCCAACATTTCAGATCCCCCTCCCACTCTGCCGAGGACATGGAGGTCCTGGACCTCCTTCACCGCTGCTCCCTCACCACCAGATGCCTGGAGGAAGAACGCCTCATTTTCTGCCTCGGAACACTTCAACCCCAGGGCATCAATGTGGATTTCAACAGTTTCCTCATTTCCCCTTCCCCCACCTCACCCCAGTTCCAAACTTCCAGCTCAGCACTGTCCCCATGACTTTTCCTACCTGCCTATCTTCTTTTTCACCTATCCACTCCACCCTGCCCCCCCGGACCTATCATCTTCATCCCCTCCCCCACTCATCTATGGTACTCTATGCTACTTTCTCCCCACCCCACCCCACCCTCCTCTCACTTATCTCTCCACCCTTCAGGCTCTCTGCCTGTATTCCTGATGAAGGGCTTTTGCCCGAAACGTCGATTTTACTGCTCCTCAGATGCTGCCTGAACTGTTGTGCTCTTCCAGCACCACTAATCCAGAATCTGGTTTTGTCAAGCTGAACAGTTTTTACGATATTACTGCTACTAGCATATTTTATAAGGCAGCCATGTCCATGGTTACTACAATTCTGTAAATGTGGGTTGTTAAAATATATGTTCATGGGGTGGGGGTGTTGCAGGCCAGGCTTTATTGGCCAGAGAGCAGTTAGGAATCAACCACATTGCTGTGGGTCAGACCAGGTAAGAATTGCAGTTTTCTTCTGGAAAGGGCATCAGTGAACCAGACGGGTTTTTCTGACAATTATGGTCACCACTAACCCCTTAATTCCACTTCTGTTTTATTGAATTCAAATTCCTCCATCTGCCGTGGCAGGATTTAAATCACAATCCCTAGAACATGACCTGGGTCTCAGCGACAATACTGCGAGTCTATCACTTCCCCACATTGGAACCATCTGGAAGATCCTGGGTAGATTCACCACCATCAATCCTTCTTGATGGTATCTAATTTAAGTGACTGATACCATATGGGGAAGGATGTCTTCCGCCCAATAGCAATAAACATTAAATAGTTTTATTATATATTATTGAATAGTTAGCAATACTCAATTGACAATACATGGTGGTACTTGGGAGACATCAAGCTCACTGCAGGTATAGGCTCACATTACAATCGCTAAGACGTCTGAAACAGCGCTGGTGACAATCATAAAACTCTAACCTCTCTACGACTCTTGGAAAACCAGTTAACCCCGCCCTATAACAAACCTTTGTGTCCTGATGGGAGCTTATTCGGTGATGTCATTTAACCCTTTCAAGTCCGAACTGTTTTATACAACACTTTATTTTACCTGTATTTCCGTCATCCCTCCGTGAACTATCTATGAGTTTTTTTTAATTAAAGATAGTACATAAATGCTAACTTATTCATGTTGATTTACGCAAAAATGTTTCACATTTACGTATGAGCCTGTGCAACATTAAATCACTGTTAGTCACTGAACGGCGCATAATTCTGAACACACTTTGGGCTAATTTGTATATTTTAAAATGTTAGTACCGGCCCAACAAGCTGCAATTCCCCTCAAAACAATTACCCCAGGAGACATTGCATGAAGGAACCGTGGTGCTTCTTATTTGCATAAACACTGACA